>NC_140179.1:85396081-85436081 GCF_963971535.1 Notolepis coatsorum | reverse complement strand
ACCACATTATTTCAACCTAATAAAACTATGTTTATTGTCATTGTTTTAAGAACACAAGTTGACTTGGTAATACTCACATTTTGAGTAAAACATTTTTTTTAACAAGTGCAATGTTCAATGAAATAGAAAAATAAATAATAAAATTTGTTGATTAATCCCACTGGTCACAATGGTGACTGTAACTGAGGGGTACAATTCCCTGACTGTATTGAGAGTATGGTATCATTAAACCACTACTTAGTTATGTACTTTAATTACTGGCCATACAGTACACGGTATATCTGGTGAACACCCACACAAGAATACGGCTTAACAAAGAAAGTTATATTTAGAAGTATTTATTATTAGAGCAGCAACAATAGGTTACAATGTTGAGAATTATGAATTGCGCTTATATGGCGAAGAACACTTAAGTAGGTCAAGAGCGTAAGTCCATGAGCATATTTAGATGGGTATAATTGACACCACCTGTAGCATAAGAATTACATAAGGCACACTCGTAGTCAGCTGGAGATACTAAGGGGGTTCCCTCCGGTTGTAAGCCAGCAGGGGAGAGGAATGGTCGGGAGCAAAGTCTGGATCAACGAGGAATAAAGAGACTCCAGATACAGGAGACAGTGCAATAATCCTTTGGTCCGTAGACAAAGCAACAGCTATACTCCGGTATGCAAGACAGCATGGATGAAAGCTAGCCAGCCTCTGTGGGTCCTAGAGGCGGGCTCGACGGTGCTCCTCACAGGGTAGATCCCACACAGCAGTGGGGTAGACGGTTCTCTGCTCCAGCAGCCACAGTACCAAAGCAATATAATCCAGCCGGAAAAGGCTCTGCATTCGCCGGTGTAGGTTCTCCGGTGTACATATCCAACGGTTCTCGTCTAGGACTCCTCGGATGGCGGCACGAGTTTTGGCCGCCCAGCCTGGATAAGTGCACTAGCTCGGTACGACGAACCGGTGGTAATGCTGGTCACTGTAGAATGGTAGCCGCACGATACACTAGAAATAATAGACTATTACTTTACAATAGAATAAGTCAAACTCGACGATACAGCGTTAAACTCTGACACTTTAGCTATCAATTCGCGCGCGGTTCTCAAGGCTCTATTTAGGGGCAAAAAGGGCCCACTTCACGGCACGTTGTATCGTGGTGAAGGCTTCAACGTTTTGGGTCAACTCACTTTTAGGCTAAGTGCTTCTGTATCCACCTGCAACGTATTTATACGTAAGGTGAATAATCTAGTGCCAACCTCAGTTCTGTCTCGTATTACTGCGCAAACCTGGACATGTTGAGACATGTCTTAGCGGTAGCTTTGAACTTGCCATTGGGGGTATGGCCGTTGGCGCCTAGGGGTCGCTGTCCAATAGGAGAACGAATATTATGGTCTGGCCTGTACCTAGGTAAAGGGATATTCCGTGTATATATACAAAGAATATACAAGGGCTATCAGACGATATACAAATATTATACAATATATCTCAAGCAATAAATATATATATTCGGTTTAATCTGACCCTTTGTAACAGCCGCCTCCTAATTAGTCCGCACCTAATTAGATAAGCAGAGACAGATTAACCGTCTTGTCCACTACTCAATGTCCGTTGTGAGGAGTAGGGCAATTCACAAAGTCAGTGGGTCATGGTCGTCAGCAAGGGAGTCAGGTAGCCTTGGCAACTCTATCAGCCTTGCCACGGGTCGGGTGTATGTCCGTCCCTGGACGAGCACTTCTGCCGCTCTGACCTTTCCGTCGGCACCAGTGATCACTTGCTTACGCGGCCGGCCAGCCACATAGCTCGGGGTAGTGACTGGTCTATGATCATGACGACTGTGCCCTCCGTCAAATTGTCTCTTTCTTTTACCCATTTCTGGCGGGTCTGTAGAGACGGTAGATAGTGGAGGAGGAAACTGTTCCAAAACTTGTCAGCCAATACTTGACTGTACCTCCACATTCTTCGGCCGTTCGCTTCCTCAGGTCTGTACACTGTCTGTGGGAGCGCGGGGTCCAGCCGCCCCATCAAGAGAGTGTTGGGGGTGACTGGGTCGACATCTGCTACATCACTTGAGACGTAACCGAGGGGCTTTGAGTTCAATACTCCCTCGATCTCTGTGAGGACTGTCGTGAGGACTTCTTCCGCCACGGTCTGGGCCCCAAGCACGGCGTACAGGGCTGTCTTTATTGAACGTACTTCTCGTTCCCAGGTTCCCCCGAAGTGAGGGGCGTTCGGGGGGTTAAACTGGAAATCAATCTGAGAGGGAGCGAGGTGGGTCTTAAGTTCTGGGCCCATAGCTTGGAAGCTCTCTCTCAGCTCTCTTTCTCCGCCTTTGAAGTTTGTCCCGTGATCAGACAATAATATAGACGGTTTTCCTTTCCTCACTGTGAATCTCCGGAAGGCCATAAGGAATGAGTCCGTACTCATGGTTGGAAGGAGTTCTATGTGTATCGCTCGGGTGGTCATGCATTTGAATACAATACCCCACCTCTTCTCCGTCCCTCTTCCTTTCTTCACATACAGCGGGCCGAAGCAGTCCATACCGGTGGAGTGAAAGGGCTTGTCACCGAGTCGGAGGCGACAGGGGGGTAGGTCAGCCATCCGGGGTATACTGGGCTGTGCTCGCCACTTGCGACAGTCTAGACAGGTCCGCTGGAAGCGTTGTACTGTTTCTCTTCCTTGCAGTATCCAATAGCGACGTCTGATCTCAGCAAAGACTCTCTCTGCCCCAGCGTGGTGCACGTCCTCGTCGTATTTCTTTATGATGAGCTCTGTGACCTTGTGTCGGCTGTTGAGAACTATAGGGAACTTGACGTCATCCGTTAAGTCCGGGGCCCTTCTCAGACGACCACCCACTCTGATGAGATCATGGGCGTCGCGCTCAGGGGCCAAGTGGAGCAGTCTGCTGTCTGACGGGACTGGCTTTGATCCCTGCAGACAGTCTAGCTCGTCGGGGAACGAGTCTCTTTGGGCTCGCTGTAGCAGAAGGAGTTCTGCTTCTTCGTAATTAGCTGCATTAATGTCAGTAGTGGAGGGAACCTCAGGGTGGTGCCACAGGAATGTCTTTAACTGTGCACTCTCAAGGGTGGGGCAGTCGTCTATGTTGGGGTCTGTGGGGACTGGTGTGTGTGTCAACCCACAGAACATAGATTTCTTCATCTCTGCCTCCTCTTGACTAGCCTCCCGTGGGGTGGGGTTAGGCCACTCTTCTTCCGGGAGCTTGAGGAACTCGGGACCATCACTGTAGATATTGTGACGTGTGAGGTCATCCAGGGACATTCCCCGTGTGATGACGTCTGCTGGGTTCTGTTTTGTGTCCACGTACCTCCAGCATGCTGATTCTGTTAACTCTTGGATCTCTGTGATTCTGACTCCCACGAAGACCTTGTATCTACACGAATCGGACTGGATCCATGTGAGTACGGTCATGGAGTCTGACCACAGGATTGTTCTTTGCACCGGGGTGGTGAGTTCACGTTGGATTAACGTGGCGAGTTGCGCTCCTACTAGGGCTGCGCAGAGCTCTAGACGCGGGATCGATTGTTGCTTGCGGGGGGCTATCCTTGAACGAGCCAGGATGAAGGCGGTATGTATTTCTCCTCCCTCCTCTCGGGCCCGCAAGTAGGCCACCGAACCGTAGGCTACTTCGGAGGCGTCGCTGAAGACGTGCAGGTCCATCTGACACGTCTCCAGCCGCACTGTGGGTGGGAAGTAGCTGCGGCGTATGTTGACACCTGGGAGCGAGTTGAGTTCTGTTTCCCACTCTCTCCATGTGGAAGCAAGGTGGTCGGGTATGGGGTCATCCCAGCCCTGGTCCTTGTCCCACAGCTCTCGCACAATCATTTTTGCCCTGGTGGTGTAAGGTAGAATACATCCCAACGGGTCATATTGTCTGGCGAGTGTTCTGTATACACTCCGTCTGGTGGTCGGTAGTGAAATCGACCTTCCCTGCTCTTTGGTCAGGGGTGTGTGTCTATAATGGAGCGAGTCTGTTTTGAAGCGCCAGACTAGTCCTAATGTCATTTCTTGGGCTTCCCCTGGGATGGTCGCCATCCAGGTCTCGCTGCTTGCTGCCTTGTTCTCTGGGGAGAGGCTGCGCAGTACTTGAGGGTCGCTGCTGGCCCACTGCCGGAGATCAAAGCCGCCTTTGATCAGGGAGGCGCGGAGCTTGAGTAGGAGGGCCTCGGCCTCTTCTGGCGTCGAGACGCTTTGCAGACAGTTGTCCACGTAGAAACTCTTCTCTACACTTTGTCGGACCTCCTCGTCAGCTGCTGGGTCCTCTGCGACATGTTTTTGCAGTGCGAACGTAGCACAGCATGGGCTGCATGTGGTTCCGAAAGGGAGGACTTCCCATTGATAGATGGATGGTTGCTCATCCCCGATCCTCTCTCTCCATAAGAACCGCAGCAGGGGCTTGTCCTCTTCCACTAGTCGCACCTGCAGGAACATCCCTTTGATGTCACCGCTGATGGCCACCTTGTTCTGGCGGAAACGTAGCAACACGCCTAGTAGAGAGGGGCCGAGTGTTGGACCGGGCAAGAGTTCTTTATTCAGATTCTGTAATCCGATCTGGTAGCTGCAGTTAAACACAATACGATCCTTGCCGTTGTGGTGGACCTTGTGGTGGGGCACGTACCATGATTCGGTCGTCTGATCGGCCTCTTGAATGTCAATTTTCTTTATGTGTCCCGCTGTGATTAGCTTGTCAATCTCAGCGCGGAACACAGTGGCTTGAGCGGGGTCTCTGGCTAGGCGCCGCTCGGTGTTCAGTAGATATCGCTCCGTCGCTTCTTTTGAGGCGTGGAAGGTGGGCATACCCTCTCGCCTCAAGAGTGGAGTTGCGTATCTCATCACTCCATTGACCTCGACTCTCTTTGTCCTCTGCTCGAGGAGGGCTATGGCATAAATGTCTTCCTTGGAACGAATGTGTTTCTTTTCGTTCTTAAAGGGCATTGTCGCTAGTGTCCATAGCCTCTCGACGTGCTGTAAGAGGATGGTGTCTTCTTCTGTCACTCTGGAGTGGAGGCAGCGAGTGGCTGCTGGTCGGTTGGGAGACCTGGAGAGGGGGCCTTGTAGTGTCCATCCTAGGCGGGTCTCGACTGCTGCTGGACAGCCTCTGGGCCCAATATGGACCCGGTCCGTTGGGACGATGAGGTGTGCGTGGTCGGATCCTATGAGCAGGGTCGGGGTGGCGCCGTCGATGTGCGGTATAGGTAGTTGACGCAGGTGCACGTATTTTTCCATCAGCTTGGAGATGGGGTAGGTGTACCGCGACAGGCCTATGTCTTGGCTGGTGAAAGCGTTAGTGATCCTATACCGCCTCTCTGGCTGCCCGCTTGCTGCGATAGTGAAGGAGACGTTCTCACCCTTTATTGTCTTCAGGTCTCTTCTTATAGTACGAATTGTCATCGTTTCTTCGCTCCCCCGCAGACCCAGCTGGGCTGCAGCGGATGCGAGGAGGAGAGTCTTTTCTGACCCGTCGTCAAGGACGGCGTAAGTGTCCATGACCTTGTCCTCGTAGCTTAATGTCACTCGGACCACTTTCAAGAGCACTCGGGAGCTCCCGCTGCTGGCGGGGTCAATATACATGACGCTTACTCTGGTGCTGCTTGGGGGTGCGAGTTTCTTCCTGTTGCTGTCATGCAAGACGTCCAAGTGGGCGCCTTCACACTGGCTGCACCTCTTCTTCAAGCGGCACTCGGCTGCCATATGGCTGCACGCACAGCGGTAACAGCGGCGGTTGGACTTTATCCATTGACTCACCTCGTTGGCGGTCATCTTCTTGAAAGTGTCACATTGTGACAGCCAATGTTCTTTCTCGCAGTACTGGCATACAATCTTCCACTTCTCTTTCGTCGAGGGGGTGTTGTGGTTCTTGTTCCGCGGTACTGATTCGGCTTGGTGCATGACGGTCACCAGCCTGCGGTTATCGTTGGATCTCCGAGGTCCATCTCTGGGGCTTGGTCCACTCCGCACGAACGTATCCAGTCGTAGGCTGCTGACTTCTCTCGCGAGGAAGTCGGCCAGGTCTAGGAGGGATGGCTCGGGACCGTCGGGATCACGGTGGTCTCTTTGCCGCCTGAAGCGCTCGTGTCGGGCGGGAGGGAGCTTCTCTAATATCCTTTCTACATTAGTGTTAGCATACAGTTCGTTTCTACCTTTTTCCTTTTGGGACCCCAGCATCCCTACCAGGGATTGTACCTTGATAGAGAGGTCATCCAATGAGCGATTGTCTGTGGCTGGGGGGAGACGGTCAATATTCCTTATCTCTTGTATCACGTAGTCCCATATTCGTCCATAACGCTGGTCGAGGGCTACTAGAGCCGCGGTGTATGGGGTACTTGAGTTGGAATATGCCAATGCTATATTATGTGCTCTGGGCACCTTCAGGTGCTTGAGGAGGATAGCATATTTGTACGACTCATCAGGGACGTCGGACATCATAGTCTCTAAGCACATCCGTAATTCCGTGTACTGTGCTCTGTCCTCGTGCGTAAAATCCGGGAACGTCGGTGTGCCAAGGTACGATGCCATGGATGGCTGGCACATCGGTGAGCGTTGGGGGAGAGGCCTCCTGGGCGAGTCTCCCCGTACGTGTCGTCGTGGGCTGGTACTTGGTGGGTACCAAAGCCCGGGTACCCAGGTGCTGTTCCTCGGGGCTGGCTGTGCGTCAAACTCACCCTTGAGTTGAGTCGGGGGTCTGTAACGCAGGGCCTCAGGGGTAAAGTCTGGGCTGTACTGGACCTCCTGGTCCTGTGGAGTACGATGCTGCTGGTGGGCTTGACCTTCCTCCTCTTCCTCTTCCTCTGCTAGGTCTTTTAGATCTTGAAGTCGTCTATTCAGTCTCTCGGCGGCATAGGCCGGTTCTTCATGGTATCTCGCATGGACCGGTCGGGGAGGGTGTTCGGAGACGTGGATAGGCTCTCTCTGTTGGCCGGGCTCCGGGTCACTTGGCCGGGTAGGGGAAGGTGCCCTAGACCCTTGTCTTGATGATGCCCTGGAGCTCCGTGCGGAGAGAGGGGGTGTCGCCCTGGCAATCAATTGCTCCATTATCTGCGCTTGTAGTCGGTCGCGCTCTGCTTCGCGCTTGACTTGGGCTGCGTCGCGCTGTGCATTGGCGGCGTCGCGCTGTGCATCAGCGGCGGCGCGCTGGGCATCGGCGCGGTCTCTTTCAATATTCTCTTCCGTCTGGAGGCGTCTGGTCTCCAGGCGTATGCGGTCGTCTTCACTCCTTTGCTGCGCCTGGAAGCGCTCTCGCTGGGTCGCAGAGTGTTCGCGTTCACTAAGGGCTTGCGCTTGGAGTTGCGCGTGAAGGCGCTCTCGTTGGTCTGCAGATTGTTCGCGCTCACTCAGTTGTTGAGCCTGCAGACGTTCTCTTTCCATGGTAGAGTGTTCGCGCTCACTTAGCTGTTGCGCCCAGAAGCGCTCTTGTTCCATGGAAGAATGTTCGCGCTCGCTAAGCGTCTGTGCTTGGAGTCGATTGCGTTCAGTGGAGGCTGCCAGGGTGGCGATGAATGCCTGCGCCAGCATCTTCTGACAGTGCTCGTTGGAGATCCGTTCTCCTGGCGCGCTCCGAGGAGGTCTATCTCCTGGGCGCGCTTCTCTTCTGGTAGTGGGTCGGGTTCCGTCCCTGGAGCGCTTTCTTTATCCTGGAGCTCTCCGGGGACCGTCCCATTGACGTTGTCGGGGGGTATAGTCATGTCATGTCCCTCCTGGTCCCCCCCGTGAGCTTGGTCAGTTACGTTAGAACCCACTAGGGTCTCTACTGGCAAGGTCGCCTGGTTGGTAGGGTTTGACATGCTTTTACTATCCGCTTTTCCCGCATTTAACGTCTGTATAAAGCTAGGTATTAGACTGGCAGCGTAGTCCTCTAGGTAAGGAGGTGGCTGACGTCTGCGCTGCGGGCGTTCTAGCTTAGGAGAGCCGTTTGTGGAGTGTTCACCGCTGGCCATGGTTAATATCAATATTATATTTAGATATTACACTGATATTTATCCGGCTCGAAGGACCAATTGTAACTGAGGGGTACAATTCCCTGACTGTATTGAGAGTATGGTATCATTAAACCACTACTTAGTTATGTACTTTAATTACTGGCCATACAGTACACAGTATATCTGGTGAACACCCACACAAGAATACGGCTTAACAAAGAAAGTTATATTTAGAAGTATTTATTATTAGAGCAGCAACAATAGGTTACAATGTTGAGAATTATGAATTGCGCTTATATGGCGAAGAACACTTAAGTAGGTCAAGAGCGTAAGTCCATGAGCATATTAAGATGGGTATAATTGACACCACCTGTAGCATAAGAATTACATAAGGCACACTCGTAGTCAGCTGGAGATACTAAGGGGGTTCCCTCCGGTTGTAAGCCAGCAGGGGAGAGGAATGGTCGGGAGCAAAGTCTGGATCAACGAGGAATAAAGAGACTCCAGATACAGGAGACAGTGCAATAATCCTTTGGTCCGTAGACAAAGCAACAGCTATACTCCGGTATGCAAGACAGCATGGATGAAAGCTAGCCAGCCTCTGTGGGTCCTAGAGGCGGGCTCGACGGTGCTCCTCACAGGGTAGATCCCACACAGCAGTGGGGTAGACGGTTCTCTGCTCCAGCAGCCACAGTACCAAAGCAATATAATCCAGCCGGAAAAGGCTCTGCATTCGCCGGTGTAGGTTCTCCGGTGTACATATCCAACGGTTCTCGTCTAGGACTCCTCGGATGGCCGCCCAGCCTGGATAAGTGCACTAGCTCGGTACGACGAACCGGTGGTAATGCTGGTCACTGTAGAATGGTAGCCGCACGATACACTATAAATAATAGACTATTACTTTACAATAGAATAAGTCGAACTCGACGATACAGCGTTAAACTCTGACACTTTAGCTATCAATTCGCACGCGGTTCTCAAGGCTCTATTTAGGGGCAAAAAGGGCCCACTTCACGGCACGTTGTATCGTGGTGAAGGCTTCAACGTTTTGGGTCAAGTCACTTTTAGGCTAAGTGCTTCTGTATCCACCTGCGACGTATTTATACGTACGTAAGGTGAATAATCTAGTGCCAACCTCAGTTCTGTCTCGTATTACTGCGCAAACCTGGACATGTTGAGACATGTCTTAGCGGTAGCTTTGAACTTGCCATTGGGGGTATGGCCGTTGGCGCCTAGGGGTCGCTGTCCAATAGGAGAACGAATATTATGGTCTGGCCTGTACCTAGGTAAAGGGATATTCCGTGTATATATACAAAGAATATACAAGGGCTATCAGACGATATACAAATATTATACAATATATCTCAAGCAATAAATATATATATTCGGTTTAATCTGACCCTTTGTAACAGTGACCGTAATAATGTTTTTGTTATAAGGCTCTGCAAATGTTACTGAATGATGTAGCAATGTATTTCCAGCTAAATTGAAATAATAAACAAATAAAGTGTTATGGTTTGTAACCGACCTCAAACGCAACGGCACAGACAGGTAGTTCAGAGTTAGCCAAATACTAGGGCGTAATTATTTACAGAGTAAAAAAAAAAGGGTAAAGTACAATTATCAAACAAACAGGGAGACTGCCTTCGGCAGAGTCATCTGCGGCTCTGCAGAATCCTCCTGGTGATAGCGGTGGGGAAATGGCATGTGACGTTGTAGCGGCTCTGCAGATACTCCCAGCTTTTACTCAAGGTGGAAAACGGAGAGAGAGAGAGGTATCAGAAACAGTCCAACGAAACACAGAGGCAGTGTGGTTCCCTCCTCCCTTAGCTGTGTCCAGAACCAATTGACAGTGACAGTCTTCAGTGTTCCCCACAACACACAATTAGCTGAGTCAGTGCAAACAAAACGAAATCTTCAGTGTCTCTTCTAAAACACACAATCAGAATAATCCAGAGGGGTAACGAAATCTTCAGTGTCTCTTCTAAAACACACAATCAGAATAATCCAGAGGGGTAACGAAATCTTCAGTGTCTCTTCTAAAACACACAATCAGAATAATCCAGAGGGGTTTGGTTCCACTCACCCAAGCGCAACGCGTAAAGCGGGAAAACGAGGCGCAGCTCCAAACGGGGAACAAGGTTTTCAACAGCGGTTCTCCACAGAAAGGTCCTGGAGAGAAAGTAGACCAGGAACAGCAACGGGGAAAAAGCAGGCAAATGCAGTTGTATTCCAGAACGACCCGACATCGATAGAAAGAAGGTCCAGGTATATAAAGCCCTCTGGGGCGCTGATTAGCACACACATCAGGTGCGTGATGGTAATTGATACTTAACCTAGAAGTGTGCGTTAGGCAACGGACCAATCATCACAGCACCCCAAGAAGCGTATGGCGGGGAAAGAACCAATCCTCACAGTACCCCCCCCTCCACGGGAGCCACCCGGCGACCCACTCGGCCTCGGCCTGCCCGGATGGGACCGAAGGAAGCCGGCGATCAGGGGCACTGGAGAGGGGGACAGAGACAGAGGCCCGGAGAGGGGGACCGGAGACGGGGACAGAGGACCGGTGAGGGAGGCTGGAGACGGGGACAGGGACCCGGTGAGGGGGGCCGGAGAAAGGGACAGGGAACCGGCGAGGGAGGCCGGAGACGGAGACAGAGGCCCGGAGAGGGGGCTAGAGACAGGGACACAAGGGGAACCCCGGGGCGAAGGACTGGACGCCGCCTGAAGACACTGGGCATGACAGGAGGGGCTCCACCCCCTGATGGTGCCGGAGGACCAGGCGATGTGGGGCTCATGCAGCGCGAGCCAAGGCCTGCCCAGGACTACAGGTACAAGAGGAGAGCTGGTGATGAAAAACTGGAGTCTCTCAACGTGGTTATCAGCAACGGTGAGAAGGACTGGACAGGTGCGTTGAGTGATGTCAGCCAGGCGGCGATGATTCAGCGCGAAGACCTCCAAGGGCCTCTCGAGGTCCTCAAGTGGAATGTTGGCCCGGGTGGCAAACTCAACGTCCAGGAAACTCCCATCAGCACCAGAGTCAATGAGTGCACCCACCGTCGCCCGCTGGTCCGCCCAGGCTAGGGTGACGTTCGTCAGACGGTTAGGTGGTGAACGGGTGGGGGAACAGGAAAAACGGCTCACCAGGATCTCCCGGGGTCCCGGCGAGCCTGGTTTTCTTGACCGGGTAGGGCAATTGGAGACACGGTGTCCATCCCGGCCGCAGTAGAGGCAAAGGCCGGACCTGAGCCTGGACTCCCGTTCGGCCGGGCTAAGGCGGGTGCGTCCCAGCTGCATGGGTTCCTCCTCGGTCACAGCTCGGGAGGGAAAAACCCCACCAGTCACGGAGGGGGCAGGACGGTCAGCACTGTAGAGGCGGCTGCCAGGAAGGGAAGCCCCTGAGCGGAGGTCGATGGCACAGTCGTAAGGCCGGTGAGGCAAAAGGGCCTGAGCCCGGGACTTACTGAAAACCTCCTCGAGGTCGTGGTACTCGGGGGGTACGTCTGGGGGTCCCATTCGTGCTCGCTCACGCCTTCTCTCCCGGAGGCGTCCGTCGATGCGGATAGCGAGGCTGATCAGGCCCTCGAGAGAATCGGGCTCCTCTTGGGTCGCGAGCTGGTCCCTTACTGCGTCGTTGAGCCCCCTCAGGAAGGTGAGACGAAGCGCTTGATCGTTCCAACCGCTCTCCGTTGCGGCCAGTCTGAACTCCAGCGCGTAGTCTCTGACACTGCCACTGTCCTGCCGGAAGGTGCCCAACCGAGCTCCTGGGTCCTGGCCACGGGCTGGGTGGTGGAAAACCCTGCGGAGCTCTGCCACGAAGTCTGGGTAGGAAAAACAGAAATCAGCCCCCATTGCCCAGGAGGCAGTAACCCACTGTGCTGCTCGGCCCGTGAGCAGGTTAGTCATGTAGGCTACTCGGGATCCCTCTGACGAAAAACGGCTGGGTTGATGAAGGAAGACCAACTCACACTGCATGATGAATGTGGCACAATCCTCGAAGTTACCCTCGAACAGACGTGGTTCGGAGAGACGGGGCTCCCGAGGTGCGAGGTTTGCCGCGGGTGGTGAGCTGGCTGAGACTCCTGGGACAGGTGGGGTTAAAAGCAGAGTGTTTAATGCTGTACTGAGAGCCTGAAGCTGGTGCAGAACAACAGCCTGCTGATACCCCTGGGTAGTCTGCTGGGTGGCCAGAGTGTCAATGGCATCCAGAATAAGCTGGACCTCGGCCCGGAGGTCCTGTAAAGCAGCCGCAGCCGCACCCAACTGTTGGGTGTGGTAGTTGACCAACTCGATCTGGACCGCCAACGCTGCCCTGACCCTGTCTGTGTCGGCTGAGGTTGTCATGGTCGGGTCGTAATGTTATGGTTTGTAACCGACCTCAAACGCAACGGCACAGACAGGTAGTTCAGAGTTAGCCAAATACTAGGGCGTATTTATTTACAGAGTCAAAAAAAAGGGTAAAGTACAATTATCAAACAAACAGGGAGACTGCCTTCGGCAGAGTCATCAGTGGCTCTGCAGAATCCTCCTGGTGATAGCGGTGGGGAAATGGCATGTGACGTTGTAGCGGCTCTGCAGATACTCCCAGCTTTTACTCAAGGTGGAAAACGGAGAGAGAGAGAGGTATCAGAAACAGTCCAACGAAACACAGAGGCAGTGTGGTTCCCTCCTCCCTTAGCTGTGTCCAGAACCAATTGACAGTGACAGTCTTCAGTGTTCCCCACAACACACAATTAGCTGAGTCAGTGCAAACAAAACGAAATCTTCAGTGTCTCTTCTAAAACACACAATCAGAATAATCCAGAGGGGTAACGAAATCTTCAGTGTCTCTTCTAAAACACACAATCAGAATAATCCAGAGGGGTAATGAAATCTTCAGTGTCTCTTCTAAAACACACAATCAGAATAATCCAGAGGGGTTTGGTTCCACTCACCCAAGCGCACCGCGTAAAGCGGGAAAACGAGGCGCAGCTCCAAACGGGGAACAAGGTTCTCAACAGCGGTTCTCCACAGAAAGGTCCTGGAGAGAAAGTAGACCAGGAACAGCAACAGGGAAAAAGCAGGCAAATGCAGTTGTATTCCAGAACGACCCGACATCGATAGAAAGAAGGTCCAGGTATATAAAGCCCTCTGGGGCGCTGATTAGCACACACATCAGGTGCGTGATGGTAATTGATACTTAACCTAGAAGTGTGCGTTAGGCAACGGACCAATCATCACAGCACCCCAAGAAGCGTGTGGCGGGGAAAGAACCAATCCTCACATAAAGGGTCTCAATTAAATATGTGGTAGTAAAAAGAACCTGTGGGAGGATTTCAACAAGATAAATGCGACAACAGTGCAAAATATTTCACTATAATATTTCAAAGCAAAAAAAAACAAATAATATTATATATATATATATATATATATATATATATATATATATATATATATTTTTTTTTAATACTGCCCCCTGTGCCTATGCAAATGCCCCAGCGTGCCTATGCAGGCACGCGTGCCTAGGGTTGCCTACCCCTGCTCTAGACTGTATGACATAATGTTGAGTTTCTTTTTCAAATGTATCCAAGAGTAAAGACCCTAATCATGTCACAACAGCAGTCATAGTGTATATTTTCAGCAATAGGTTTGTTTACCAATAGGTTAAAGTGTTATTAGTGAGATTTTAGTTCATGGAATGTCTTTATAATTTAGCGAATATCCGTACCATTTTGAATTAGCGTCGCTAAAAGTGTTGTCATATGAGGAGAGGGCATCCAGAGCTCTCAATGGGCCTCATGCATGAAGCGATATAAGAACAGATTTCGTTCTTAACTAGCATTTCCTCTTACTTTGTTCTTACCTGGGATTCAGCAAAGTTTTCTTATTGTTGCTTTTTTCTCAGGCAAGAACAAATAAGAGTGGTCGAGAGCACTCTTACCGAAATAAGAAATTCTTAAAAAAAAAAAAAAAAAAAAAAGCCTACCATTGGTTAATTGCCCCCAAATACGACTTTAAAAATACAGAACTTTTCAATAATAATAATAATTATTATTATAACTTATTGCGTGCATTCTGTCTGAAATGGATTATATATTGCTGTTAGAACAGTTATGCTCTGGCCGCCCAGGCCATTGATTGATTGAAGATTTTATTAACAGATTGCAGAATGGGTACAATACAGTACAGCTCAATACACACAATTGTTAAGGGGAGGCAGACCAGAGAAAGACTTTCGTCTTGTTTACATCAGGGTCCCCCATTTTCAATTCATAATGACATTTATGACATACACAACATACAGATATACAGATATATATCATGGCATTTATGACATGACATACAGACAGGGCCGCCTCAGGGGGTGTGCGAGCAGTGCGGTCGCACAGGGCCTCGCGGGAAGGGGGGCCTCGCAAAAAAAAAAAAAAAAAAAAAATTATTAATTTTTTTTATTATTATTTTTTATTTTTTTTTATTTTTTTTTGCGAGGCCCCCCTTCCCGCGAGGCCCTTTTTCATCACAGACCTAAAATCTAGTTTTGCTTATATGCTTATATATTTCACATTAGACACGTTTGTAGAATGTGTCTGACTTGTTCCTGGGTCTGCAGTCCTGCAGCTGCAGACATACTCACTATTGGAGCTCAGCCTCTGGGGTTCTGCAGCAGCATTGGTTTCAACGAAGGGAGTGGTTTTACTTACATCATGTGTAGACAGTGTAGTACGCCGGCAGCGTGAGTCGGCTGCGTTTGACATTTTCGCGCGTGCAGCTTTTGACTATGCTTAGTTATGCCCAATAGCCAAGACGAAGAAAGAGGTCGGTCATTATCAGTCGGTCGGTCACCAACCAAGGAACGTTGACGAAAGGCCTCTCGCTAGCGGGACAAATGGCCGGAGCCTTTCATGGTATAGCCATGTCGGCTAGTAGCTAGCTTAGCTAAATGCTAACTAGCGTTAGCTAACCTAGCGAGGCGAGGCGAGTGGATGTCTTTTCAAAAGAAGGAGAAGAGAACTTGTGAGCAGATAAATCTGTTAGGCAGCAATACGCCGAAATTACACCGTGGGGCCAAGAAAGTCTCCTTCCACGTTGATACTGCGTTATGGTGAGTCAACTTATGATTATATACCCGCCGTGGACCTGAGTCACCTGACCCTATCTCTCTTTCTCTCTCTGGAGCCAAACTGGTCGACTAGCTAATACTACTAGTAGCTAACTGTGTGAGCTAACTGTTAGCCAGTTAGCTGTTTAGCGTCAGCTGGGAACGTTCGTTTGATGCTATCAGTTAGCCTTGAGAATAGCAGGCCCTTTGACAGAAGATGTAGTCGGGCCTGCACCATGACAAGGCTCTGGCCATAGCTTCTTTTTGTCCCGCCAGCGAGAGGCCTTTCGTCAACGTGGAGACCTTGCGGCCTTTCGCCCTGCGTTCATCGTGCAGGTAACTTGGATTAATGAAAATGTCATGATGACATTACCCCACTCTTCCTTCCTTCCCCTCCCGAATGTTTTGTTAATAACGATGTTTTTTTCCAGGCAAAACATATGCTACTTCACAACATTTGGAGATACGACATGTGCTGTGTGTGAATGGTCGTTTGTGTAGCTTGGGTAGCGTTGGGCCGTTGGCCAAAGCTGTGTGTCACGTGGCCTGGTGTCACAGTACCTGGCTAGCCTATTTAGCTGATGTCGGCCATTGGCTCCTTGCTGCTTTGGTTTCTCTGTTGACCCTCTTCTTGTTGGATTTAAGTGTTGATCTTTGTCCTTTTGAATCTCTCATACATGCTATAGTCTCTCTCTAACACACACACACACATGACAAACACACATGTTCTCTCTCTCTCTCTCTCTCTCTTTCTAACACACACAGTCTGCCTATGGCGGCCTTTCTCGATGGCTAGGCTGTGCTCAAGGATCTTCAGTCACAGTGCTCAGGTATTCTGCCACTGTGTACTCTCTGTTTAGGGCCAAATAGCATTTCAATTTCTTTCCAATGTGTCTCTCTCTCTCTCTCTCTCTCTCTGTACACTGTATATTGACTGTAGAACGGGAGCTCTCTCTCGCTCTCTCTTTTGCTATATGTTGACTGTATCATGCCCCGCCTCGGGCAGCGCTATTATTTAAGAATATGTTGACTGTATAAAAAAAAAAAAAAAAAAAAATATATATATTTTTTTTACCTTGGGGGGGGGGGGGGGGGGGGGGGGCTCGCGTTAAATCTCGCACAGGGCCTCGCATTTCTCCCAGGCGGCCCTGCATACAGATATGCAGTACTGTATACGTAGCATAGAACGCATATTTAGAGATTGTCTATATCAGTGGTTCCCAAACTTCTGTTTTATGTGGACCACTAGATTGTTATCAAGAACATTTGCGGACTACCTCGTATGCAAACAGTAAAACATAAATAAATAAACAACTGACTTAAACCCAGTAATACACGAGACCCTCTTCTTGGACCAAGTAGGTTTTGTCGATAATCCAATGTACAGTTATCCCCACCCCGCCTACCCATACCCCCCCACCCCACCCCACCCACCCAACCACCTCCAATGTACAGTTCCCCCCCCACCCCACCTACCCAACCCCCCCCCCCCCCACCTCCTCCAATGTACAGTTTCTACATCAAATGTATATACTCTCTTTTTTTTTTAAACTCTTTTTGTATCACAAACAGTACTGTATTTGTAGATCTGGTATGTCATAAATGTATAGATGTAGCAGTACTGTCTATCTGTATGTCATGTATGTCATATATGTTATGATTAATTGAAAATGGGGGACCCTGATGCCCCCCTTAACAATTGTGTGTATTGAGCTGTACTGTATTGTACCCATTCTGCAATCTGTTAATACAATTTTCAATCAATCAATCAATCAATCAAGACCCCCGTCGCGGGCACTGCGTTCCGTTCTCAGAATGGATTTGAGAGAGATGTGTCATCCAGTTTGACTTGGAGCACGCACTGTACTATGCGCACTGCCAGTCATCAGGCTATATGCGGAGATATTCAGACTCTAGATCTATTTGCAGAGCCAGATGAGTGGCAACCTGTGCGATTGGCTCTTGACAATGCACAGTTGTTCAGTATTGACAAAGCCTGTAGTACTTTGCTGGAATGATTCATTTTGCACGTACTGTATACAGTACGTGTGTATGCGCGCACTGCGGGAGGTGGCCAGAAGCGCGCAACTAGCCAACTACTATTATATTACTATATTAATACAGTATATTCCACTATATAGCTATAGGTGCTGTATGATGACAATACATTGGATTCCTATCAAATTTTTATCCATCGCAAAGCGATCCAGTGCTTTAATACGGCCGGGGGATCCGATGCAGACCCACGGCTCTCATATTATAATGAGCCTGCAAGGCGTGTCTCTGTATGCAAATGTTTGCGCGAGAACGTGTGGGATTCACCATTCAAAAAACCTGGGTAAGAACAAATTTGGACTTTAAGAACGGCTTGATGAATGTGGCGGTGGCTTTTCTTATTGTTCTCTTAACAGACAGGTAAGCAAGAATATAAGACAAATAATAAGAGAGTATTGTTGAATGAGGCCCATTGAGCGTTGACATTTCCCAGCCGATTCCAGCTACCTGCAAGCAAATAACTTCTGTATGCATTTTTTTAATTTATCTTATTTCTCAGGATTCTCTATTTATTTATTTTTTATTTTTATTTATCCTTTATTTATCCAGGAATGTCCCATTGAGATACAAGATCTCTTCTTCCAGGGAGTCCTGACCAACACGGCACACAACAAGTTTCAACATAAAACAGGGCATTAAACAAAAAACATACAATTCAAATAGAAATACAGAAGGTCATTTGTGCAGTGGCAAGGAGCATAATCCCATCAACAATAGCATCAGGTAAAACAGTTACATGTTTCATAAAGGGCCAATCGTAGCATACCTTTAAAAGCATTCACAGTAGGAAGTGCCTGTAGACAAAGTTTTACTTGCAACGTATACAATAAAAGGGGAGCATAGTGGGAGAATGCAGCTTTACCAAGCTCTGACTGCATCAAAGGAACATTTAAAAGCATCCCATTTGCTGCTCGTCTGGTATTAAAAAAGCAAGTATAAAAGGACAGAAGTCTGGAGATATATAAGGGCAGCTTACCTAGCAATGACTTAAGGATAAAAATCAACATGTGTGATTGTCTTCTTTGGTACAGAGAGGACCATCCTAATGACTGATACAAAGTGCAGTGGTGGGTGCGAGAGCCTGCACCCGTTACAAAACGTATGGCAGTATGGTACGCAGAATCCAGCTTTTTAAGCAGGGAGGAAGGAGCATGCATATAGATTACATCGCCATAGTCTAATACAGGCAGAAAGGAACTCTGCACAATTCTCTTCCTGGCTTCAGACGGGAAACATTTCTTTAACCGGAAGAAAAAGCCCAGTTTAGGTCTAAGTTTTCTCAGTAGGTTCCCAATATGAACATCAAAGGCCATCTTTTCATCAATCCATATGCCCAGATATTTATAGGATGCTACTTTGTCAAGGCATGTCCCTTCCAGTGTCAGAATCGGAGGGACAGCTGTATTAGCTTGAGAGCGAGAGAAGGTCATGTACTTGGTCTTTTTTGCATTAAGGACCAGTCTTAGCCTTAGCAAGGAGTGTTGTAGTGTATTAAAAGCATCCTGTAGAAGCTCTATGGCCTGAGTTAAAGAGGAAGCCACTCAAAGTATATTTTTGCCCATATGTACTTTTCTGAGAGTATACTTATGATGTATTTAGGTACTTAACCTAATACAAGACACACATCACGTAATTTCAACGTGGAATTAAGGAATATCAAAATAAAAGCACACGTTGTTGAACATGATCATGCATATTTATTAGACCATTTAATTGCAGCACTATGTTATCAATACACATTTATAAAACGAGGCATATTTAGCCAAAATATGTTGCCAGAACATAAAAAAAAATATATATATATTACTTGCCAATGCACCTACCCACGACCCCACTTTGGGTCGCGACCCGTCGTCTTAGTGACTTCAGTGCAAACGGGTCAAACAAAGTAATGCATCTGCAATCTGTAAAGTATGTCTGCATGGCCCTATATCATCACACTGCTCATTATAAAGTATGTCTGCATGGCCCTATATCATCACACTGCTCATTATAAAGTATGTCTGCATGGCCCTATATCATCACACTGCGCATTATAAAGTATGTCTGCATGGCCCTATATCATCACACAGATCATTAAGTGTGTCTGCATGGCCCTATATCATCACACTGCTCATTATAAAGTATGTCTGCATGGCCCTATATCATCACACTGCTCATTATAAAGTATGTCTGCATGGCCCTATATCATCACACAGATCATTAAGTGTGTCTGCATGGCCCTATATCATCACACTGCTCATTATAAAGTATGTCTGCATGGCCCTATATCATCACACAGATCATTAAGTGTGTCTGCATGGCCCGATATCATCACACTGATCATTATAAAGTATGTCTGCATGTGATGATGATATTATCATCATGCATAAATAAATCAAGTTGAACTTTCTCTCCTTCCCAGACAGTGTGGGGCTGAGGAGCTGCCGCTTGGTGACATGTTGGTGGATCTGGTGACGGCCATGTCTGCCTTCCACTGGTTCGACAGGCCGCGCTTCCTCCAGGAGGCCCACAGGGTCCTGAAGCCCCGCGGCTGCTTGGCTCTGCTCAACTACACCATGGATATGGAGCTCAGCTACCAAGATTGCTGTTCAGATGCACTCAACCAAGTCTGCCAAGAGGTGTTTACTATACAGTACGAGACACGTGTGTGACCATACTTTTATATAACGTGGCCAGGGCCGCCTCAGGGGGTGTGCGAGCAGTGCGGTCGCACAGGGCCTCGCGGGAAGGGGGGCCTCACACAAAATATTTAAAAAAAAAAAAATACGTTTTTTTTTATTTATTATTTTCTTTATTATTATTTTTTATTTTTTTTTATTTTTTGCGAGGCCCCCCTTCCCGCGAGGCCCTTTTTCATCACAGACCTAAAATCTAGTTTTGCTTATATGCTTATATATTTCACATTAGACACGTTTGTAGAATGTTCCTGGCTCTGCGGCTCTGCAGCAGACATACTCACTATTGGAGCTCTGGGGCTCTGCAGCAGACATACTATTGGTTTCAACGAAGGGAGGGGTTACATCATGTGTACGCCAGCGTGCGTCAGCTGCGTTTCACTATTTTGTGCGTGCAGCTTTGGAGGTTATGCTTAGTTATGCCAGCCAAAACGAGGAGGACGGTCATTCGGCAGATGGACTGAAGATGAAAGTTGTTGCATGTTAGACAGTTCAGTCAGGCTAGCCATGTCGGCTTAGCTAAAGGCAGGGACAGCTAGTTAGATTTAGCTACGTTATAATATCGAGTGCTAACGTGTGGTTCAGTCTGGATAGCCATGATGATGTCGGCTAGTAGCTAGCTTAGCTAAAGGCTAACTAGCGTTAGCTAACCTAGAGAGAGCGCGTGCAGCATTGTTATGCCAAGATGAAGAGGACGGTCATTCGGCAGATGAACTTCGTCAACTCCACGCGGTTGTCTCCATCCTCTTGGACGTTTGGTGAGTTTTTAATGCACTCTATTCTATTCCCGCCGTGGATATATCTCTCTCTCTCTCTCGGGAGCCAAATGGGCCGGCTTGCTGTTGTAGTAGCTAACGGTGTGTGGCCTGGTGTCAGTACCTGGCTACTCTATTTGCAGTTAGCCTATTTAGCTGATGTCGGCCATTGGCTCCTTGCTACTTTGTTTTCTCTGGTATAGACCCTCTTCTCTTTGGATTTAAGTGTTGATCTTTGTCCTTTTGGATCTATGTATATTCATGTTGCCTTTGTGAAGTTATCTTTTCCTTCTGTTTTGTTCTTCCATTAAAAGTTGAATATCCTTTAGGGGCTCATCTTTGCTTATCTCTCTCATACATGCTCTCTCTCTAACACACACACAGACATGCTCTCTCTCTCTAACACACAAACACACATGCTCTCTCTCTCTCTCTCTCTCTCTCTTTCTAACACACACAGACATGCTCTATATCTCTCTCTAACACACAAAATGACATGCTCTCTCTCTCTATATTTCTCTCTCTTTCTAACACACATATACATGCTCTCTCTCTAACACACACACACAAACAGACATGCTCTCTCTCTATCTCTCTCTTTCTAACACACACAGACATGCTATATCTATCTCTCTCTCTTCAATTCAAATAGGCTTTATTTCACATTCTTGTATTTCTCTCAGTAGGTATGGGAGTTTTGAGTTATTGTCGATGTTTTCAAAGTCTCTTTGGGTGTTTGCAATTTGTGGGAAGTATGTCTTGGTATAGTGGGCAGGTTGTTAAGAAGTGGAGCTCGGTTTCCACCTCATCTTGTGTGCAGTGGGTCTGTCTTCGCTTGGGAGCCAGGTCTGCCTATGGCGGCCTTTCTCGATGGCTAGGCTGTGCTCGCTGAGTCTGTACCTAGTCAAGGATCTTCTTAGTAGTGGGTCAGTCACAGTGCGCAGGTATTCTGCCACTGTGTACTCTCTGTTTAGGGCCAAATAGCATTTCAATTTGCTCTGGTTTTGGGTTGTTTCTTTCCAATGTGTCTCTCTCTCTCTCTCTCTCTCTCTGGCCTTGCTCTGGTGGAGGGTCAGGGGCATTGCCGGGTCTGTGCAGCGATAACACTGTATATTGACTGTAGAACGGGAGCTCTCTCTCGCTCTCTCTCTTGCTATATGTTGACTGTTTCATGCCCAGCCTCTGGCAGCGCTATTATTTAAGAATATGTTGAATGTATATTTATTTTTACCTTTTAGGGGTAAAAAAAATATATATATATATATTTACGTGTTGGCAAAAGTACAAAACAAACTCTGCAACCAGGAGTTTTAACCTCTTAACCTGCGCCCCCAAAATTGACCATTTTAGTTTTAGTTTTTGAGGACTGCATACTTTTTTTGCAAACCAAAACAACATATTTTATACTTATACCACATGAACCTGGTCTCTTTTGAAAGATGACATTCTGAAGTTTCTGATTCCAGAAAGAAAATTCACTTTTAGTGCTAATCACAAGAACCTTGGTGTTGTCCTCGACGACCAGTTGAACTTCTCTGCTCACATCGCAGCGACAACCAGAACCTGCAGATTCCTCCTGAGCAACGTCAGAAGGATACGCCCCTTCCTGACAAAAGAAGCCACCCAACTCCTCGTCCAATCAACAGTCATCTCCCGCCTCGACTACTGCAACGCACTGCTAGCTGGCCTCCCGGCCACTGCCACCAAGCCTCTTCAACTCATTCAAAATGCAGCGGCCCGCCTGATCTCAAACCTACCGAAGTCAGCCCATGTCACCCCACTTCTTAGGGACCTGCACTGGCTCCCCATTGCTGCACGTATCCGCTTCAAGGCCCTCGACCTAGCATACCGTGCGGCAAAGGGAACCGCTCCCGCCTACCTCCGGTCAATGGTCTCTAACTACACACCCTCAAGACCCCTACGCTCTGCGTCTTCTGGCCGCCTCAGATCTACTCCTATCCAAGCTCCCGGAGGGTCATCAAAGAGAAGCCGCCTATTCTCAGTCCTTGCCCCACAATGGTGGAATGAACTACCCATCCCAGTTAGGACAGCCGAATCCCGTCCAATCTTTCGCCGTCGACTAAAGACTCACTTCTTCAACCATTATCTGAAATGATAAAAAAAAAAAAAAAAAAATCTAACCCCGACTAACCTTAATGTCATACACTTGTCCTAATAAACTAACCTACACTGTAACACGCAACACTTTGATGAACATTGTTACTCAGCTGATAGAGTTATACCCTTCTTGCTGTCTTGTCGCACAGAACTTGTAAGTCGCTTTGGATAAAAGCGTCAGCTAAATGACTAAATGTAAATGTAAATGTAATCAAATAGAGTAATGTAACGTTCTGGGTTCTCTGGCATTTGGCCTGAGAATCCTACCACCATTCTGAAGTCTGTCACTTGCTCCCCAATAGACCTGTCGCTAAACCACGCCCCAAAATAGAATTTGTCCAATCATATCACAGCAAAAATCTTCGCTGCAGAAAACTCGGTCAACACCAGAAAAGCCATTTGTGGGCTTCATCAAACCAGACGGCTGTGATCAAAACCACTGTGTAAGAGTTCAGTTTATATGTTATTATCTACCTAATATCCGATGGTGAAACGCTGTGTGTGGGGTACCTGTAATTCGGACACCAGGTACACTGAAAGACTGGATGGAGGAGTATATTTCATACCTTTCCCGAAGCCCAAACGAAAACTAGAGAAATGCAAGCGATGGATTATGTTGTGTCGTCGACCACATACACAACTGAATGTGAAAACCATTACCAAGGACACTTATGTTTGCTCAAAGGTAAGGTCAATTCATAAAGACATAATATTTGACGGCATGTATTAGAAACGTAGACCAAACTATTAGTTTGCTAACGTTTGACTTTGACTCAGCCATCAACTGGGTGTCAGCCCCTGTTCCCATGAGAAGTGAAGAATGGGGCCGCATGCGCTTCAAAGAAGGTTCGCGGCCCGCAGCCAAAGGAGAACAATCAGAGCCCCGCTTCCGTGGGTAACAGAGAGAGGATTGAACGGGGAGCGTGCTGCTCGCGGCAAAGTGACGACGGCTTGTTTTATCCAAACCGAATTCACCCAAAATGGCCGATCCCTCGGCCGCCAAGGCTGTCGGCCTTGTGGAACCCCGTTGACTCTCCGCCCAGGGCACCACTGGCGGGGGAAACATGGCCGCCTGTCGAGGATCTCGCCACAGTCGTTGACGAGACCGTGCTCCCACCTCTGGCTGCACAGCGTGAGGCGGTGTAGGACCCAGATCAACAACCGCCTGCGCCTCCACAGAATGACCAAAAAGCCTTTCCGTGGAAAAAGGAGTCATGAGGAGAGAAAACCTATCCTCTTCCCCAAGAGGAGAGTGCTCCAACCAAACATGCCTAACAACAAACGTTGATAGCATCCTAATCATCCCCGCAGTTATAGCTTGCGACTGAGTCAAGATCTCTATAACACCACAAACATGCAACATGTTTACAATGTCGGCTGGACCCATAGCCCTACTACCCGACGCCAATGTGGATAGGAAACTAGCCAGCTGAGCCATAACACTGGCCGCCGCTACAAACCATCCTGCAGCAGTATACCACTCATTCGTCCATACTGCCACCCTCCGAGTCGATGCGCTCTCAAGCATCGGCCGGGTGGGACATCGTTCATCCCCGCCGGGGCACAGGAACAAAGCTACCTGGCTACGTAGCCACGGTACACCCGGCCTGCACCCAGTTGTTAGCCCGTTTCCCCGTAAAAAAGGTAAATAGGACTCAGCGAAACCCCCCACATTAGCAACCGACTGACCTTCATCAATGAAGCGGGTAAGAGGAGGGAAAAGCGGAATTGTCCCGCGGCGGGGATCATTAGAACAACGACCCATTTCAGCGTCAACATTAGCATTAGCAGTAGTAGCATTAATAGCATTAGCGTTAGCAGCGTGCTCCAGGATTGCCAGGAAAACGTCCACTGCAGTGGAACGTTCACCAAGCCACCCCGGCCCTGGCGCCGAAACATACTCCACAGCATTACCAATACCAACATTGATGCCTGATGACACAGGGCCTACCTTTGTACAAGCCGGCTCGATAGCCAAACCTTGTACACTGCCCCTTGGTCTGCTGCCGTCAGACGAGGAAACATCAACACAGGCCCGACGTGTCGCTGAAACATGCCTCGAAGATGCCAGGGGTAAGCAAACCTCCGGTAAGCTTTCAACATTACGTAATTTCTCTAATCTTTTCATAACAACTAGTTACATAAGGTGCACTGCATCCGCTATGATGGAAACGAAAATAGAGGAAGAGTGTATTGGTGACCATGCCTACTGTCTTATAGGCTACGCCTCCATAGAGGTGGGACCCGGCAGGTGTGGGTGTACTGGTTTTTATTCGTGATGGAGTACAATAGGTACATGAGATGAGATATATCTCGATAGGCTTAAGAGCGGGACGCGATAAGCCAAGTACGATATATAACTGGCTAACAGACAACAGAATACTAATAACATGAATACTACTACATGCACTAAGAATGCTCGATGCACTTCAGATGTCATAGTGCCACTTGAAACCAGTAACAACAGGGACAACGATGTAAACAGTAAATAAGTCCTGGACTTTTCATTTTATCCCTGACAAGGCAAACACAAATGTTGATCTGTCAAAGTTGTCAATAAAATCAACTTTGAGCTGCATTTTATGTATGAAAGATGCTCCATAAATGAACTATTCTTATTATCTGTCTATGCTTAGCTAATACTCAGCTTTTTGTGTTTTTTTCACAGAATGAGGTGTGCTGGAGATGTTACTGCCCTCACAGAGATGACACAGGTCAACCCAAGACAGGACATGAGTGACAATGAAAGAGGTCTGATTTATGTTTTTGGACTAAAGTGAGCATCATGGAATGTGTGCAGCTTTACAATCATGTCATTAACTGAATAATATCCCTCTCTCCTCATTCACCTCTCCCTCTCTCCCTCATCCCTCTCCCCTTATCCATCACCCCTCTCTCCTCCCCTCTTACTCCAGATGAGGAGTGCCGGCCTGTGGGCACCAGGCTCCCCCAATGGAAGGTGGACATTACTAGAAAGCTAAACAGAATGCTTAAATAGGAATGTTAGATGTTCTAGAAGGTTCTACTATGACATCATCACCAACGTTCCAGAATGATCAGGCAGAAATAAGGTTCTAGAATGTACTGCCATGACATCATCACACACGTTCCAGAATGTTCGGGCGGCACTCATTTTCTAGAATGTTCCTAACAATAGGTCTGTGGGTGAATTATGTACCATTACAATCACTACAGTACTGTATTAAGTTTCAAAAGTAAAAGTACAGTACATATTCTATAGGGTGTTCTTGTATTTCAGTGCATTCAACCCTCGATTGACCTGACGGTTGTTAAAGTGGTCCAGTTATGCTGCTCTGTGTCCCTCAGGCTGCAGTTAGACTGACTGATGTTTTCGTTTCGTTTTCAGATGAGTTTCGCTTTTCCAGGTCGCAACGTAGCGGTAGGCGAGTCACACTTTCGTTTTGTCACCTGAGCACAGTGATGTAGTACACTGCCAACATGGCGAACATGAAGGCAATTTTCAACCAATCAGAACTTGAATGTGCCAATACACTTACTGCAAAGAAAATGTCAACAAGCCGCCATCTTTAAATGCCTATTTACCCAATGCAGCACTTATTTTTCAGCTAAATGTAATAAAAGTGCAATAAACAAAACGGATACATTCACTGTGTGTTCTGCCTCTCATTTGTTGATGAAACAAAACTAACATCAACACAAGTGACCACCAAGAGCGGATAGTTTAGTCTCAAAAAATATCAGCTACATTGTTAGCTACATGCTAACGTGAATGGAATATGCCAGTATAACAGTATAGCATTGTGGCTAGCAGCTAATGTTAGCTCACGTTAGCCAACCAGCACCAAACTGATGATATCGGGAGCTATCAGTAGCTAGATAACATTAGAGACAACGCCTTGTGTATTAAACAAAGGTGAATAGATGACTGGGCCATTTTGTTTAATGCTTGTTATGTTGAAAGATGAGCTCTGAGCTAACAGGGTCTGGTAGCTACGGTAGGTAGCTAACGTTAGCCAGCTGCTCATGCAATCGGTAATGCTAGCAGAATGAATGGATGTAAACTTTATTTAACATATCGCAGAATGGGTACAATACGGCTCAATACAAACAATTGTTAAGGGAATGCAGACTGTTGTAGCTTGGACTGGGGTCCTTGTAACAATAACTTGACAACACATGGTAGCTGCAGCTATAGCTCTGTTGTCACCGGACATTGGTGAGAGCACGCAGATGTGGGTATCTACTGCGCATGGGCGTTGAGCAACAACGGCTCCGCGCAGATTACACGACACGTTGTCAGTGAGTTTTTGGCGTTATTCCAAAACGGAAACACAATTTAGCGTTTTCTGTAGGGCCAAAACGTTTCCTGCCAAAACGGCATTTCTATCTAATAGGGACAGCAAACGTATTCAAAAACGTATTCAAACGAGCACAAAAACAGTGTGTGTAACAAGGGCCTCAGATTGCTGGTTTACAATGTTAAAGTACTTAATCTTCATCAACAGTTGCTGATATTGCAAATGTCAACAGACCAGGCTATTAATCCATAATGGAGGTACTAGAAGAATATAATGTTAAATTACCATAGATGTATCACAACAACACATGATATTGTTCGCTATTCCAGTTTATATCGTACATCCATTTGTGTAACTGTAAATCCATGTATATTTATTGTATATATTAAAAATAGTGGCTATTAATGTACACTTTAGTTGTGGGGTTTCTTTTCTAATCAGAGTGATCTATCTTGAGAATGTGTTGTATATGCATTTATTTATATTTATATTAAATATAACTTATACTTAGTGTTATAAGAAAAGCTATGTCCTGTACCCATATACTGTGATTTACAGGTATTTTGGTAAATGGTAAATGGCTGTATTTATATAGCGCTTTTATCCAAAGCGCTTTACAATTTGTTTCTCACATCTTACCCATTCACTCACACATTCACACACCGACGGTGGAGGCAACCATGCAAGGTGCCAACCTGCTCATCAGTGTCTTGCTCAAGGACACTTCTACACGCTGCCCGGGAGGAGTGAGAATCCGGGAACCTCCGGATTACCAGACGACTGCTCTACTTCCAAGCCACTGTCGCCCCCTATTAGGTCTATTTTATTATTAGGTATTTTTACTTTGGTCTCTATCACTATACATTTATAGTTAGTGCGGGGGCGGCTACGTGGCGTAGTGGGCAAGGCGCTCGCCACGAATGCGGAGACACTGGGCTCGCCTGTTCGAGCCCAGCGCTCCACATTGCTTTCAGTTTAGCTGGTCGTTCATACTAATACACATTGGCCGTATTAGGGGGTGGGAAACTGATGGGTGGGGATCGGGCGTTGTGGACAGCGACTCCTACAGGTCGGTTGGTGCGCCTGCGCAGTAGAATCAGGAAGTGTCGGGGGCAGCGTGAGCCTCCCACGCGTTACTCCTCGCCACTGAGAGATCGAGCTGCGCAGGTGAAAAGATGCGACTGCTGTTACCTCAAGTACCGGAGGGGACTTGTGCTATGTATGACTTAGTCCACATTGCAGCCGGCTTGTGGGAGGCAAGAAACAGCGTTCGTGACAGGGGAGGGTTGAATTGGATGATACGAAATTGGGATGGGAGAAAAATATAGAAAATGGGAGAAAAAGTGGATACAAAAAAAACATTTATAGTTAGTGTAATCAATCATTTGACCTGATGTACACTAGAATGTGCAGCATACCATTCTCTGACGTCTCACCCCTTTATGGATGAGGATTGTTGGCAAGTGACAGCTCTCACTTTTTTCCTCATTCTAGTGACTAGTGACACAACTGTCGGGTCTAGCTCGTATCATGATGGCCGTTTACATCCCCCCCTCGGCAAACCCGACGGCCCCGTGTGACGTCATTCACGGCGCAATTGCACGTCTTCAGACGAAACACCCAAAGGCTTTAATCCTCATCTCAGGGGATTTTAACCATGTAAAACTGGACAAATCACTACCAAAAACTTTAAACAATATGTCAGCTGCCACACCAGGGAGAACAGGACCCTGGACTTGCTTGAATGAATGAATGAATGAAAACTTTATTTAACAGATTGCAGAATGGGTACAATACAGTACGGCTCAATACATACAATTGTTAAGGGGATGCAGACCTGAGAAAGACGTTGGTCTTGTTTCCATCAGGGTCCCCCATTTTCAATTCATATAGACATTTATGACATACATAACATACATGACATTTATGGCATAGGGACATATAGGTATTTAGTACTGATACATTTGTGACATAGGCGGTATTCAAATATACAGTACTGTTACCCCTAGATCCTGACAGAGTATATACATATGATGGGGAGGGGACTGTACATTAGGAGGGGGTGGGTGGGTGGGAGGGGAATATACATACGGCGGGGAGGGAATATATACATGCGGTGGGGAGGAGACTGTCTATTAGGAGGTGGTGGGGGTTTTGGGCATTTACGGTGGCCAGTTTCGAATTGCAGCCTCCCGTAGGTGCTCTTTAAGGGCGGTTTTGAATGTGGGCAGGGATTCACATTCCTTTACAGCTTTGGGTAGGGCGTTCCACATTGTTGTGGCATAATTGCGAAACGTGTTTAGTCCCTTGTTTGAGCCGAATCTGGGTTTAACATGATTTGTTGAGCTTCCTCTGGTGTAGTGGTTGTGGTATTCACTGACCTTTGGGAAGTATTTTGACATGTACATGCCAACATCAAGGAGGCATACAGCTCCTCACCACTACCACAGCTGGGCCGGTCGGACCACAACCTGGTTCACCTCAACCCCTGTTATGTGCCTCAACCCCTGTTATGCGACCAAAATAACTGTAAGAAGGTGGTCGGAGGAGGCTCAAGAGGCACTACAGGGCTGCTTTGAGGTCACAGACTGGCAGGCACTGTGTGAGCCCCACGGAGAGGACATCGATGGGCTCACAGAGTGCATCACAGACTACATCAACTTTTGTGTGGACTCCAATGTTCCATCTAGAACTGTTACCTGCTACCCTAACAATAAACCATGGGTCACTAAGGACATCAAAGCCCTTCTGAACGAGAAGAAGAGGGCTTTCAACGCAGGCAATAGGGAGGAGGTCAAACGAGTTCAGGGGCGTCTGAGAATTAAACTCAGTGAGGGCAAAGATAATTACAGGAGGAAGTTGGAAGGGCAGCTGGAGAACAACAACAACATCAACAACAGGCAAGTGTGGTCTGGAATGCAGACAATAACCGGCATCAAACCGGCGGGTCTGACACAGCGGCCCCGGCGAGTCTGCCCCCCCCCCCCCCCCGACACTTCAGTTGCCCTGCCCACCCCCACACCTCTCAGCCCTTCAACACGAGCACCCCCCCCCCCCCCCCCTCCATCCCCCCAACTGCCCACGCCCCCCCATCCCTGTCTGCCCCCTGCGGCTTGAAGACCCGCTCCTCCCCCCCCCCCCCCCCCCCCCCCCCAACACCTGAAACCCCCACAGTATGGCTCTCTGCAGACCAGGTGAGTACACAGCTGAGCAAGTTACACGCAGGCAAGGCTGCAGGTCCTGATGGGGTTTGATTGATTGATTGAAAAGTTTATTAACAGATTGCAGAATGGGTACAGTACAGTACAGCTCAATACATACAATTGTTAAGGGGATGCAGACCAGAGAAAGACTTTCGTCTTGTTTACATCAGGGTCCCCCATTTTCAATTCATCTGTATTCAATATCACATGTTATTACATGGCGTTTTAAAATTCGCCAAAATGCTTGATTGTGATTGGTCAATAGCGCTGCGTTGCCCCTAGCAGTGGTGAATTATTTCTCGATAATTCACCGCTGCTATGGGCAACACGCAATAATGACCGCTGTTAGGGGCAACAGGGAAAGATAGCCTCGCAGCCTGACTCTCGCAGCGTTATACCAACCACAGCCTGCGGAGCACGGCTGTGCAGCGCCTGTCCGAGGCAGGTCTCGACAGTACACCATGCATTTGATCTCGTCTTGTAATGGTGTAAAATGTATTATATTGTTGGTAAGTTAGCCCTGTAATAAGCGGGATAATGTATACGTTGACACTGCGAGATTCAAACCTAAATAGACTCAGCTGCACAGCTGCACTGCATCAGGTGCAATCAAGCCTATTGTGATATTTCCTCCAACGCCAGAGGAGCAACAGAACAACCGCGTCTGCATTTGATCTCGTCTTGACGATGGTGTAAAATTAATTACGTATATTGTTAGTAAGTTAGCCCTGTAATAAGCGGGATAAATGTATAGCTATGCTCGGTCATTGTCGCAAAATAATTGACCTTCACTGAGTTTAGAATGCAGTGTCGGTCAATTATTTTGCGACAATGACCTCGTAGCTATACATTATCCCTTACATATTTAACCATAATAGTGAGCTATATCACATGATATTTAACCATCATAGTGAGCTATATCACATGATATTCTGCAGCATCATCTAAGTCTGCTGTTTGGAAGCATTACAGATGTAGTTTTGTCTAACATAGAGGTGGATTAAACAGCGGCTGTGTGTGTGATAATTAGAGGCATAATCCAAACGTAAATTATTTAACGTTAAATCTGGATAACTGTACTTTACTAGCAGATCCTGGAATGCAGATCCCAGGAGACGGCGCGCTCGGTGTTAGCCACGGCCAAGATGGCTCGGTCTGAGGCCGCCGAGGCGATGACGGCGGCTGCTGAGTCCACGCCACCAGAGGAGTTGGCTGCCAGCGGCGAGAGAGGGCGGTCGCATCTCGGTGTCCAGGAGGAGACTCGGGAGCCACGGCTGACGCTGCTGGGTCGCTACGGGGGAGCACCGGAGGGGTGTCGGGAGTCACCCAGTGTTCACTCGTGTTCCAGCTGCAGCCACGCTCATTCCCCTCCGCTACGTCCCGGGTGGCCTATATCATTACCCTCCTCACTGGTCGAGCGCTCTCCTGGGCTACGGCAGAATGGGAGAGTGGGTCGGTAATCTGCCACAGTGTGGACGCCTTTACCGGGGAGTTGAGAAGGATCTTCGATACTTCCTGTGTCATCTCAATTTACGAGGCCGGGGGGGCGCGGCTTCTCGCCTGCCGGCAGGGCCTCAGCACTGTGGCAGATTACGCCATTGATTTCAGAATCGTGGCCCGGAAGGCAGCTTGGCCTGAGGTCCTCTGTTGTGTCCTGTTTGTCCAGGGGCTCTCTGTGCGGATGAGGGACGAGCTCTCCGTGCGTGAGTTGCCGGAGCATTTAGATGGTATCATCAACTTAGCCATCCGTATGGACAATCGGCATCGGGAGAGGGAACGTGGGCGAGGTCCCTTCTTCTTCCGGTGCCGATATCTTCCCGCACTACACAAGTGAGACACTGGGTGACGAACCCATGCAGCTTGGAGCGATGTCGCTCTCGGACGACGAGCGGCAGCGCTTCATCGAAGAAAGACGCTGCTTCCGGTGTGGACGTACCGGTCATCGCTTCGGCAGCTGTCGGGCGTCGTCGGGGAAAGGAGGGGCTCGCTAGGTCCTGGAGAGGCGCTAGCAGGTGGGCTCATTTCTCCCTTGGCGCATGATTCACTCACGTTTTTTGATGTCACTGTGGGGTGTGGGAGGTACGTCAAGAAGACCAGGGCGTTAGTTGATTCGGGGGCTGCGAGGAATCTCATTCACGTTGGGTTGGTCAAGGAGAGTGGGGTATTCCGGTGGAGATATTGGAGGTGCCCATCCCGGTTCAAGCTTTGGATGGACAGCCACTGGGTAGCGGGAGCATTACCCAACGTACGGCGCAGCTGCACATTCAGGTGGCTGGTGGTGGGTGGGAGAGGGTGCAATTTTTTGTTATCATGTCTCCCTACTGTGTCATTGTTTTAGGCCATCCTTGGCTAGCCGCACACAACCTGGCAGACGTTTTTAGTAAAACGCGTGCTAAAGCACTACCGCCTCATAGGTCATACGACTGCCCCATTAATCTCCTGCCCGGTACCTCTCCACCCCGTGGGCGTATGTTCTCCCTCTCTCGCCCCGAGACAGTGTCCATGAACACTTACATTCAGGAGGCATTACTTGCCGGGCATATTCGTCCGTCCACATCCCCTGCCGGCGCTGGGTTATTTTTTGTAGCAAAGAAGGACAGTACCCAGCGACCGTGCATTGATTATAGGGGATTGAACGACGTTTCCATCAAGAACCGTTACCCTCTGCCTCTCATGGACACCGCCTTTGAGTGCTTACAGGGGGCACAGGTCTTCTCTAAACTTGACTTGTGTAATGCATACAACTTGGTCAGGATTAGAGAGGGAGATGAGTGGAAGACTGCGTTTAACATGCCCAATGGGCATTATGAGTATTTAGTCATGCCCTTTGGTTTAGCTAATGCTCCGGCAGTTTTCCAAGCCCTGGTTAACGACGTGCTGCAGGATTTAATTGGGGTGTCAGTTTTTGTGTACTTAGATGACATCCTAATCTTTTCTCGCGATATGGTGCAACACCAACTGCATGTTCGTGAGGTGCTACAACGTCTCCTCAAGCATCGGCTATTTGTTAAAGGGGAACTCCAACATTTTGGGAAATTAGCTTATTTAACATCTTCCCTGGAGTTAGACAAGAAGATACATACCTTTTTTGTCTCTGTGCGTGCATTTTAGCTTTGGGAATAGACGCTCCGTTAGCATAGCTTAGCTTCATCACTGGAAGTGAGGCAGGACAGTAGCCTTACAGTGCCTTACAGTGTATTGCAAGGTCTGACATTGACCAAATCTGATACGCATGACCTTGGTGGGCTCTAGGTCAACTCCTGAAAAGGGGGTCAATGTCAGACCTTGCAATCAAAAGTTAGGGGGCGCACTGAAATTATGGCAAGGGTTATTAGCCCCCTAACTTTTGATTGCAAAGTCTGACATTGACCCCCTTTTCAGGAGTTGACCTAGAGCCCACCAAGGTCATGCATATCAAGTTTGGTCAATGTCAGACCTTGCAATACACTGTAAGGCACTGTAAGGCTACTGTCCTTCCAGTGATGAAGCTAAGCTATGCTAACGGAGCGTCTATTCCCAAAGCTAAAATGCACGCACAGAGACAAAAAAGGTATGTATCTTCTTGTCTAACTCCAGGGAAGATGTTAAATAAGCTAATTTCCCAAAATGTTGGAGTTCCCCTTTAAGGCAGAGAAGTGTGTGTTTCACACTGACACCATTTCGTTCCTGGGCTTTGTGTTGACGAAGGGTGATCTTCGCATGGATCCAGCCAAGGTGAGTGCAGTCTTGGATTGGCCACGGCCTTCGTCGCTCAAGGAGTTACAACGGTTTTTGGGCTTTGCACATTTTTACAGGCGTTTTATTCGCAATTTTAGCGCCTTAGCCAATCCTTTAACAGCTCTCACTAAGTCCTCTCTCCCTGGCTTTGAATGGTCGCCTAGGGCAGAGTCGGCCTTCTGCGACCTCAAACGTCAATTTACCTCCGCTCCTGTACTGATCCGCCACGATGCAGAGACTCCGTTCATAGTGGAGGTAGATGCCTCTGACATCGCGGTGGGGGGGGGGGGTGATCTCTCAGAGATGTTTAAAGGAGGCTTTTGTGCTTTTTTTTCCACACCGGCTGTCTTCGGCCGAGTGTAACTACGACGTGGGTAATCGGGAGTTGTTGGCAATCAAGTTGGCACTGGAGGAATGGAGACATTGGTTAGAGGGTGCGGCACATCCTTTCATTGTTTGGACTGATCATAAGAACTTGGCTTACATCCAAGGAGCTAAACGCCTTAACGCTCGCCAGGCCAGGTGAGCATTATTCTTCACTCAATTTCCATTTTGAATCTCCTATCGGCCCGGTTCCAAGAACGTCAAACCTGATGCTCTGTCACGCCAGTTTGACCTTCCGGGTCGGGAGGAGAAGCCCTACCCTATTATTCCACAGGCCTTGATTTTGGCACGCGTGTCATGGGGCATAGATAGGGTGGTAAGATCGGCTCTGGGGGTCCTCCGGGGCGGATGTATGTGCCCAAGGCTGCACGCTCGCGCCTGCTGCAGTGGGCACATGCCTCCTCTCTCACCGGCCACCCTGGGGCCGCCAGAACCCTGGAGTTTATCCGTAGGAGGTTCTGGTGGCCGAAAGAGGAGGGGGATACATGCTCCTTTGTGGCGGCCTGCCCGGTGTGCACGCGCAGTAAGACCTCTTGCCGTGCGCCGGCGGGTCTTCTCCGGCCGCTTCCTATTCCCAAACGTCCCTGGTCGCACATATCCCTGTATTTTATTTCTGGCCTTCCCCTGTCAGATGGGTTCACTACCATTTTGGTGGTAGTGGCCCGTTTCATTCCCCTTCCCAAGCTTCCCTCGGCCCGAGAGACGGCTGACCTGGTGGTGTTCACGGGCTTCCAGTGGATATTGTGTCCGACCGGGGTCCTCAGTTTGCCTCCAGGTTCTGGAAGGCGTTTGCCTCCGGCCTCGGCGCCTCCGTCAGCCTGTCGTCTGGGTTCCATCCGCAGTCGAACGGGCGGACGGAGCACGTCAACCAGGATCTGGAGGGTGTCCTGAGGTGTTACGTTGCCGGGTGTCCGGCGACGTGGAGTAGGAGGTTGGCATGGGCTGAGTACGCGCATAATACCCTCCTTTCCTCCTCTACTGGTATGTCTCCCTTTCAGTGTCAATATGGTTTTCAACCTCCTCTGTTCCCCGAACAGGAGCAGGAGGCTGAGGTGCCATCGGCTCAGGCACATGTGGCTCGCTGTCGCAGGACGTGGAACCGGGTTCGAGCGGCGCTGCAGAAGGCTCAGCGGCAGGCTAACCGCAAGCGCCGTCCGGCTCCGGTTTTCTGTCCTGGACAGCGGGTTTGGCTTTCCACCCGTGATCTCCCTCTCCGGGTGGAATCCAGGAAGCTGGCTCCTCGCTTCATAGGGCCCTTTAAAGTGGTTCGTCGGGTGAACCCTGTGGCTTACAAGCTGCGGCTTCCTATGAGGGTTCATCCAACGTTTCATGTGTCCCTGTTGAAGCCATTCCTCTCATCGCCCTTGTCCCCGCCACCTCCTGCAGTTCCTCCGCCTCGCATTATTGATGGTCAGCCTGTCTACACGGTGCAGAGGATCCTAAGTTGTAGCTGGAGGGGTAGAAGGTTTCAGTTCTTGGTGGATTGGGAGGGGTACGGGGTAGAAGAGCGTTCCTGGGTGCCTCAAAGGGATATCTTAGATCCCAGCCTTATCGATGATTTCCGGCGGCTGCATCCCGAGGCCCCTAGGTGAACGTCTGGTGCCGTTCGTCGGGGGAAGGTACTGTAACGTTCTGGGTTCTCTGGCATTTGGCCCGAGAATCCTACCACCATTCTGACGTCTGTCACTTGCTCCCCAATTGTCACTGATTGTCTGTGTTCCCTGATTTGCTGTCACTTTGTGGTGCGTGTGGAATGTGTGGAATGCAACCTATAGTAACCCCTGTTTCCCTTTGTTTCTCGTTGGTTCTTCACTATCCTTCCAGTTTCGGTACGCTGAGGTACCCTGGACTATCGGACGTTCCCTGGCACCCGTTCGTCTGACTTTAGTTAGTTTTCTTATTTTTGTGCTCTTCGCTGTCGACGCCCGGCGTCCTGTTGTTATCTTATTGCTCTAGTGTTTTTCCTATAATTAAAGGATCCACTGTTAAAGAGCAACAACTCTCTGCCTCATTCTTGTCCTCCACAACTGGTACCTTGGAAGCACTTACCTACTCGTAACAGAGTAACATAGGTCTGAACTTGAGTTGTAGAAAAACTTTTTTCTGTAGTAGTTAGTATTCCAGAAGTAGTATTTCCCCAGAATGGCTGGAGGCTTAAAAAACTCCGGAGATCCAAGCCTTATGTAGTACATGTCCAAGTTTCATAAAGATCCATTCAAACATGAGTGATTAGGAGTGATTTTGGTAAACTGTGTACAAAAGAAAACGCAGTTTTCTCATAGACTTCAATTCATTCGGCTGTTTTTCTCTTTCTCTCGAGAACCGCTGAACGGATTTTGTCACCTGAAAGGGCTATCAACAGGCAACAAAGGGGGCTTCAATTTGATATATATATATATTGTATTACAAAATATTCACACCCGAACCACTAGTGGTCGCCAAAGTGCCGGTGGGCAAATCGTCCTAAAAAGGGCCCACATGGGGGCCCTTGCATGTTAAGAGGTTTTAAACGTTTTCAGAACATTTTTAAAGTAAAAAATATAATATGTAATATATGTACTTATGTAATACGTACACATGTTAAATTTCTTATACAATACATACTATATTACTTTTGGCTATAATGTTTTTTTCCTGTGGTCGATTATACATATTTTAAGCAAGATCGGGCTGGTCGTAGGAGTTGGCTCAACATTGTGGCATCAGCTGTTTAGAAACACTGCTGATTTGGCTGTTTACCAAGTATGGAATGAGAAATGTCAAAATAGAAGTCCTGCTGATTGGACAGCAGTGAAATGCCCATTTTGAGTGTACCCCCCCTTGCATGGTGATTGATTGAATGAAAATTGTATTAACAGATTGCAGAATGGGTACAATACAGTACAGCTCAATACACACAATTGTTAAGGGGATGCAGACCAGAGAAAGACTTTTGTGTTGTTTACATCAGGGTCCCCCATTTTCAATTCATAATGAATTGTAAGTAAGGGTGCAACTTGCTCCGTGCAATCCATTCTTTGTGGATCTAGGTCCCAGCCTGTCAAACGATTTCTGCTTTGTGTGTCTTGTGAGGGAAGTTTTCAGACAATTGCCATGTTTGAAAACCCCAAAGTATGGTGTCGTGAATTTATCTAAATAAAACAACTAAAAAATGTACAAAATGATAAGACAAAATGCTGAGTTGCAAGAAGGAGCAGAAAACACCATGTTGGTTGTAAGAGGATTGAGACAGTGACTCCCCCGACCAGATGGCAAAGGTCAATAAGGTCATAAATGGACCCCTCCAGGCTATATTAAGATAGGGCAGGAAAGGAGGTATGTACTCTAGCTAAGAGAGGAACAAAAGCTTACTCAAGAATGACTCATTTCCCCCACAGGGCGAACCTATTTGGTAATAACAGACAGAGGAAAGGAGATAATTATCTTAGAAACAGGAAGACCAAACTGAAAATAACAGTTGGGTTTCAAAAGGTCATATTTACACTAAGCTAAAGCAATTTAGGTTACAACGGCAGCTGCTGACTAAAGGTACAGAGGTCAGAAAGGTGACACCAACGGTTGGAATTAAAACAGTGCAATCAATAATGGACTAACAGGGAGCGGTCATACCAAATTACCTTTGATCAAGGTTTAGCAAGCCAGAAACGGTAGAACAATAAGAAATGCATTTAATTGGTAAATATCAGAGGTTAAGGGTTAGACGATTTGCAAAATGTGGTGTTTCATGGAGACTAGAAAATCGTCCTACAATATGAAAATCAAATAACATGTGGTGAAATGACTAACAACTGTTTTCAGCCAAGGCTACCATTAGTATTATAAAGAAAAGTGTCCATGTGTTTGGGTTCAAATAATATGAGTTGATTTGCTAATTCTAAATGTAAAATAAGGAACCCAATAGGCTACATTGTATAAACGTAGTCACAATAAAGAATAAAAACTCTTAATGCTAGAAGGTAAAACTATACAGTATTGGTCAAATGGTTAATCAAGAAACAAAGTATTCTATTAAAGGCTCCAATCTAGACTGTGTAAACATTGTGTCACAAGAAACATGAGGATGTGTTACTCATTGAACAGATTCCCTAATACGGTAACCACTAACTGCTAAAACAGCCGGCAGATTCTATTGTGAAACTGTTGTGTCAGCAGACCAAGGCGAAACGTGTCAGGACGTGTCACTAAACAGACAAGTTCCTACTAGAAGGAATTTGGCCAATGGGGAAGCCCGATTGTGGGAGTGACGTCACTAGACAGGCAGGGGAGAGGTCTTTTTCTGTCTCATTAAAAAGGGCAGGCGAGGAGACAGAGAGGGATCCCTGGAGAGCGAGAGACACACAGAAGGAACCTGGAGACTGAGAGACAGACCTGGAGCGCTGAAACCTCCACCGACAGAGGGAGACTCACCAAGCCGGCGACTCGAGAGCCGAGCCGGAGACTCAGAGCCACTGAGATCCGATGATAGACGATCGCCTCGCAGCAGGAGATCCTGCCACGGAGAGAGACGAAAACAAGCGCTCTCTGCCTGAGCGCTGATACTCACGGAGAACCAAGGTTGCCCTGGCGACCACCAACCACAAGAGAAGCCGCGTGTTGTCATGGGAACCCGAGAGACCACAACCCCAGCACGGGAGAAGGAAGCTCTGATCGGCCCTAGCTGATCGGATCATGGACAGACCTGCCACACCAAAGAGACGATTAGATTGAAGTAAAGAGCTTTTACTGTGTTTTGAAATAAGCTGTGGTTTATTTAGAAATGGAAATAAACACTGCAGTTTGTTTGATTGGACCACCTCGTCAGCTTCTTTCCTTTAATTGAACCGAACATCTGAAATACCAAACAATGCAAAGGAAAAGGGTAAAAAGACTATACGATCACAGAACTTAGATATAGGTATAAATGAAGGTAAGCTACTTCAATGGTCTTCTCAGTACAGAGTTTCAGTATTCTTAACTCTTTGATTGGGTGGGTATTTTTTGGGTACCTCTTCAGTAATCTTAAAATCGCTAGATGTCTACTGTCTTCCTGGTTTTATTAAGTATGTTTAGCATGGTTACTTTCACAAAGTGGATTTATACTTTACTCCCAGAAATGACAATAAAAAGCACAACTTCACTGATGTGTTCTTACAACCAAAATAACCATAGAAGCGGCAATTTAAACCCCCATTTGAAATGTTATATTGTCATTTAGCTGACGCTTTTATCCAAAGCGACTTACGAGTTCTGTACGACAAGTCAGACCAAAGTCGTACAAGTCAAAACAAAGTATTTTTGTTTTGTTCTTGATTTATTGTGATGTTTCTTCTTGACTTGCTTAAAAGACGCGTCCGGCCCATGGGGACATTAAGGTGTGTTGTCAGGCCGTATAACTTTGATTTAGTTATACGGAGGTAACGTTAGGCTACAACCGAACACCCGACACTGAGTCCGATAACCTCTTTATGCCCTAATATTGACTCCCTTTTCATTGTTTGTCTTTTCTCAGTTTTACGCCGCCCTGCAACCTTTCCGAAGTTCCCACCTTGGCCCCAGCTCTATTGAGCTCTACAGACAGACCTACGAGTCCCTCTCGTACCCTGACAAGGACTGGTGAGAGACCACACGTCTTCTTCCTCTCACTCAGCACCGGTCCAAGATTCAATTCAAGATTCAAGAGATTTATTTGTCACATGCACATCTAGACATGTATTGAAATGAAGGTGGCCATGCCTTGATTGTGCAAAAATAAAATAATAAGATAGAATAGATAATAAAATAGATATGATAAAGTAATAAGAATAAAATACAATAAAATACAATACAGTGCTAAG
>NC_140179.1:85346081-85391081 GCF_963971535.1 Notolepis coatsorum | reverse complement strand
AGCTGCATCATACCCGGGGACACCCCAGGGATAGTGTGGACTGCTTTCTCTGAGTCACTCCAGCGATTGAAGAGGGCTCTGTGGGATGCAGAATATAGAGATATCTGATGAGTAAACAGTAAGCAACATTCTGTCCTGTGTAGTAATATATTTTCACTGTAGAAGTATAGGGTCTTAGCACAGTAGAAGTATAGTATCTTTTTACAGTAGAAGTACAGTATAGTATCTGTTTACAGTATAAGTACAGTATAGTATCTGTTTACAGTAGAAGTACAGTATAGTATTTGTTTACAGTAGAAGTACTGTTACGAAGGATCAGATTAAACCGAATATATATATTTACTACGTGATATATATTGCATAATATTTGTATATCGTCTGATATCCCTTGTGTATTCTTTGTACATATACACGGAATATCCCTTTACCTAGTACAGACCATAATATTTCATTCTCATATTGGACAGCGGTCCCTTAGGCGCCACTGCCATACCCCCAAGGTCTAGTTCAAAGTCACCGCCAAAGACATGCCTGGACATGAACGGCTCTGCGCAAGAATACGAGACAGGAATAAGGCTGGTACTAGTTTGTTCACCTAACATATAAATACGGTGCAGGTGAATACAGAAGTAGTTTGAGTTACCCAAGTGAAGCCTCACCCCACGATACAACGTGCGGTGAAGTAGGGCCCGTTTGGCCCCAAATAGAGCATTGAGACCGCGTGCGAATTGATAGCTGAAGTATCAGAGTTTATCGCTGTACCGTCGAGTTCGACCTATTCTATTAATTCAGTAATAGTCTATTTATGTATAGTGTATCGTGCGGCTACCGTTCTACAGTGACCAGCGTTACCAACGTTTCCTCGTACCAGCTAGTGTGCTTATCCAGGCTGGGCAGCTTAACCTGGCGCCTTCATCCGAGGAGCCCTAGACGAGGACCGTGTGGATATGTACACTGGATAACCTACCCGACGACTACAGAGCCCTTTTCGGCTGGATTATATTTGCTTTGGTCCTGTAGCTGATGGAGCGGAGAATCGTCTACACCCACAATTGTGTGGGATTTACCCTGTGAGGAGCAACGTCGAGCCCGCCTCTAAGACGCCTGAGGCTGGCTAGCTTTCTTCCATGCGGAGCTGCATGCCGGAGAATAGCTGTTACTCGTCTGCGGATCAAGAGATTATTGCACTGTCTCCTGTACCTGGAGTCTCCCTATTCTTCGTTGACCCAGACTTTCGTTAGCGACAAATCCTCTCCCCTGCTGGCCTACAACCGGAGGGACCCTACTAGTATCTCCCGCTGCCCTACTAGTGTACCATAGATATAATTCCTAAGATACAGGTGGTATTCATTATCTCCTGCGTAATATTATAATGGACTTACGCTCTTGACTTACTCACGCACATTCTTCGCCTTACAAGCGCGACTCTAAGTAAAGTAATGTAATCTACTATTATTGCTGCTAATAAATATTATTCTAACCAAGATTTGTGTGGAACCGTGTCATTGTGGAAGTGTTCTTCTCATATACCTGTGTACTGTATGGCCAGTAGTAATGTACATAAGACAGTAGTGGTTTAATGATACCATACTTATTTAATACAGTCAGGGAATTGTACCCCTCAGTTACAAGTACAGTATAGTATATTTTTACAGTAGAAGTACAGGATAGTATCTTTTTACAGATGTACAGTATAGTATATGTTTACAGTAGAAGTACAGTATAGTATCTGTTTACAGTAAAAGTACAGTATAATATCTGTTTACTAACCAAGCTAACCTGAACCAAGCTAACCTGAACCAAGATAAACTTACATGAAATAGTGACTGCAGTCACCCAGGATTTTCTTGTGGGCGTTAAACTCAGTGGTGTTGACTTTAATAACCACATCACATAACATTCCCTCCAGACACAGTTCATTCATTGTACGGGACATTGTTTCCTTTTCCATGTGGGGAAAATTAAATTGTATCTACAAAATATATTCAAGCTTACAGACAAGTAGCCGGAAACAACAATGAGAGAATTGTTGAACACAAATGTTCTAGAATGTTCTATTATGACATCATACTGTGACATCACAAATGTCTAGAATGTTCTAAATGTTTCTAGAATGTTCACAAATGTTCTAGAATGTTTGATTATGACATCATACTGTGACATCACAAATGTTCTAGAATGGTTGATTATGACATCATACTGTGACATCACAAATATTCTAGAATGTTTGATTATGTCATCATACTGTGACATCCAGTGATGGGAATAACGGCATTATAAATAACGGCGTTACTAACAGCGTTAGTTTTTTCAGTAACGAGTAATCTAACGGATTACTCTTCCAATCTTAATAACGCCGTTACCGTTACTGCCAAAAAATGCGCTGCGTTACTATGATTGAAGCTGTTGTTTTCATCAGACAGATCTCTGCGCAGAGAAGCAATACTTTTTTTCCTTGGTTAGTGGGCAGTGCGCGATTGGCTGAGGTTGAGTAAAATGTCATGGTAAGCCAATCAGAGGTAGAGGTGGGCGGGTGTTCGAAAGAATCCAGAGTCTGACACACAGCGACAACACAAGCGACTCAGTCAACGACAGACCGCGGTTCTGTGTACGTTTTGATAGTTTGTTTAGCGAGCCCAAATAATCCAAAACTAGTCCAACGAACAACGAGCAGTCAACGACAGACCGCGGGTCCATGAGCGTTTTTTGTTCACTCTTGTGTTAGTTGTGTTGCAGCGCAGGACACTACAGTAGTGGAGGCTACAGCCTTATCAACAGTGCTGCACTTCCTGGTTTAATAGCACAGTCTTCAGGTGCTCAGAGATATATATCTGTATGTCATGCATGTCTTAAATGTCATGATTAGATTAGTAGATGATTAGATTAGATTCTTATAACTGTATGTTGTGTATGTCATAAATGTCATGAATTGAAAATGGGGGACCCTGATGTAAACAAGACGAAAGTCTCTCGTCTGCATCCCCTTAACAATTGTGTGTATTGAGCTGTACTGTACTGTACCCATTCTGCAATCTGTTCATTAAAATGTTCAATCAATCAGTATATATTTGTTATTTATTTTTGGTATAGTGCTTAACAAGCATAATTTAATGTTGCCCAGTTGTTTCCTGTTGAGCGGCAATACATATCAAAAGTTCAAAAATATCTATTGTGTTTGTATTTGTATATCTACATGGCATTTGATTGGAGGCTAGTCTCACTTTGTCCCACAGCAACATTAAAATAGTTTAGATTTGTGTATGTTGTTTATGTAACAAATGTACTTTACTTTCTGAAGTAACTAGTTACTTTTATCATTTGTAACTGAGTAAGTAATTGAGTTACTTTTTGGAAGAAGTAACTAGTAACTGTAACTAGTTACTTTTTAAAAGTAACTTGCCCAACACTGGTGACATCACAACGGAACATGTTTGAGTTTGCATTTGAATAATTTAAATAATATGTTGACATTAAAAAAGAACAAATAAAATGATAAAAAAACTACATAAAACAATGATACAAATTATAATAAAATATTTAAGTAAAATGTATAGAAATAAAGAAAAATAAGACAATGAAATAAAGATAATAATTAATTTAAAAGCTATTTTAAAAAGGTAAGTTTTGAGCAGTGCCAACCGAGTCTGCTGTCCTAACAGACTTGGGGTCTGTAGGGTAAGCACTTATTCCCTCCGCCCTGAACATTTATGGAGATGTATGGGCATTTTAAGTCAGTGATAAAAGTGTCTTTCAAGGATAAGTGAGCTACCGCACTGATTATTATAGTTTAATATTCAATATTTGATCACCAAAACCCCCCAAAAAGCATAAAAAGGCCCCTCCCCACCCAAAAAGACCCCCCAAAAATAGCACAGGCCCAGTGCCCTTTTCAGCCTTTGAGCACCTGCCCCTCTAAAGTCCTGTGCACGTCCCTGAGCCACTGTGTAAACAACTGTATCATCTATCACAAAATGTTACGTTATTGGCATAGATTGGAGCACAGTTAGTGTGTCTACCTTCTGTGAACATTTAGCAACAATCCCTGTTGCAATCCGATCCAAAATGGCGGAGCCATCCATTATAAGAATGGAACTGCACATACAGTAGATTTCATTCACGATTCTTCCTGCACTATCCTGAGATACTAAATCCAAATTGAACTCTGCCATTTGAAAGAGGAGATTTGGCCCGATCCATAGATGTGCAAGTTGGCTATAATAAGGTCATTTATAGGCCTGGTATTCTATATTCTATAATAATATTTCAAATGGCATGTGTCCGGATGGCATAATTCAGTACTGTATCTACAAAACATTATGTTTCATCATCTTCCCTTTATTTATTTGCTTAGATTTCTTGTAAACATGATCTCAAGAAGGTGCTGAATGAGCTTAGTGGCCGTTTTTCATGTCTGGTCATTTTTAGCATGGTGTTATTTAATGTCAAAGTGTCCCACCCAGGGCCGCCTGGGAGAAATCCGAGGCCCTGTGCAAGATTTAAACGCGAGCCCCCCCCCCCCCCCCCCCCCCCTAAAAGGTAAAAAAAAAAAATACAGTCAACATATTCTTAAATAATAGCGCTGCCCGAGGCTGGGCATGATACAGTCAACATATAGCAAGAGAGAGAGCGAGAGAGAGCTCCCGTTCTACAATCAATATACAGTGTTATCGCTGCACAGACCCGGCAATGCCCCTGACCCTCCACCAGAGCAAGGCCAGAGAGAGAGAGATAGAGAGAGAGCATGTCTGTTTGTGTGTGTGTGTTAGAGAGAGAGCATGTATATGTGTGTTAGAAAGAGAGAGAAATATATAGAGAGAGAGCATGTCATTTTGTGTGTTAGAGAGAGATATAGAGCATGTCTGTGTGTTAGAAAGAGAGAGAGAGAGAGAGCATGTGTGTTTGTGTGTTAGAGAGAGAGAGCATGTCTGTGTGTGTGTGTTAGAGAGAGAGCATGTATGAGAGAGATAAGCAAAGATGAGCCCCTAAAGGATATTCAACTTTTAATGGAAGAACAAAACAGAAGGAAAAGATAACTTCACAAAGGCAACATGAATATACATAGATCCAAAAGGACAAAGATCAACACTTAAATCCAAAGAGAAGAGGGTCTATACCAGAGAAAACAAAGTAGCAAGGAGCCAATGGCCGACATCAGCTAAATAGGCTAACTGCAAATAGAGTAGCCAGGTACTGACACCAGGCCACACACAGCTTTGGCCAACGCTACCCAAGCTACACAAACGACCAAGACAATTCACACACAGCACATGTTGTATCTCCAAATGTTGTGAAGTAACATGTTTTGCCTGGAAAAAAACATTGTTATTAACAAAACATTCGGGAGGGGAAGGAAGGAAGAGTGGGGTAATGTCCAATGGACATCTTACCTGCACCAAGGAACGCAGGGCGAAAGGCCGCAACACAGGTCTCCACGTTGACGAAAGGCCTCTCGCTGGCGGGACAAAAAGAAGCTGTGGCCGGAGCCTTGTCATGGTGCAGATCTGTCAAAGATGATGTCGTAGTCAGAGTGCCAGGGTCTGCTATTCTCACGGCTAATGTCAATGGTCGTAGCACAAGCTAACAGCTAACTCTAGGCTAACTGATAGCATCAAGCTAACGTTCCCAGCCGAGCGAAAACGAGCAGCTAACGTCGTAGCTAAACAGCTAACTGGCTAACAGTTAGCTCAACCCGGCTATCGCTAACCACTAGCTAACGCAGAAGCAAGCTATGCGGCTACCACTGAAAAACTGTACAACGTGAGAAAAGCAATACAGGCCAACACTTCAGACAGCCGCTGTGTTTTCCTCTTCTCATCCGAAGAGGGAAGGGAAAAAGAAGGCAATACACGTCCCACTACAGAGTGGTGTTTACCATAGCGGTGCCGGCAACAAGTCCCTCGCAGACTATAGCCGACTTGAGCATGGAGATATTCTCATAATGAATCACCAAGCTCACCTCCCTCGCACCAGGTGCTGACACCAGGCCACACACCGTTAGCTACTACAACAGCTAGCCGGCCCGTTTGGCTCCCGAGAGAGAGAGAGAGAGAGAGAGATATATCCACGGCGGGAATAGAATAGAGTGCATTAAAAACTCACCAAACGTCCAAGAGGATGGAGACAACCGCGTGGAGTTGACGAAGTTCATCTGCCGAATGACCGTCCTCTTCATCTTGGCTGGCATAACTAAGCATAACCTCCAAAGCTGCACGCGCGAAATAGTCAAACGCAGCTGACGCACGCCGGCATACACATGATGTAACCCCTCCCTTCTTGAAACCAATCTGCAGAGCCCCAGAGCTCCAATAGAGAATAGTGCAGAGCCGCAGAGCCAGGAACATTCTACAAACGTGTCTAATGTGAAATATATAAGCATATAAGCAAAACTAGATTTTAGGTCTGTGATGAAAAAGGGCCTCGCGGGAAGGGGGGCCTTGCAAAAAAAAAAATATATATATATATATATATATTTTTTTTTTCTGTGCGAGGCCCCCCTTTCCGCGAGGCCCTGTGCGACCACACTGCTCGCACACCCCCTGAGGTGGCCCTGGTCCCACCAACACCAGTCGGTGTCTGGTGGGACCACATCTTAGCTGAAACAGGGTAGAAAATTTTGATTAAGCAGCAAAAAGAAATTAAACAGTAAATCTGCGTTAATTCTACGTCAATTCCTGCGGATGCCCAGTCAGGGCATAAGGCCGGCTAGCTTGAATGTGCACATGGAGTCCTGTGCACATGAGGTTAGCTTGATGTGTTGGAGCACAGTGTAATTCCCGCACATGACCGTGTCCAGTTAGCCTGCATGCCATGGACACGTGTAGCATTCCAGCAGGTGACCAGCTAGCTTAATTAAAAAATGTTTTTTAACAAACACAAGGCCAGCTTAGTCTTCCACTATAGCACATAGTGTCATTCCACATACCTGTTGTGACAAATCATGCACTTGGCCAGTTAACCCTTTATCTGCCAGGGCTTATTCTGATCTTAATCCACTGTCTGCCAGTACTGTAAGTCTATGGAGATGTTCCCCTTCTTTGCAGGGCTATAACCTTTTAAATTGTATTGCTAAATTGACATTACTATGGCCCATTCAACGTCAAGTATCTATCGTTTAGGATGTAGCAACGTTCTACTTTTTCATTCACATATTCATACTAAAATACGGTCTAAAGTATAAATATGTGTACAGCACTTGTGTACTGAGTGTGCTATCAAAGGCCTGTCACTGCTTAAAAGCAGAACCTCAGCCTCTCCTGGAATCACTCTGTACTACATTATGTTGTGGAAGGACAGCACATTCACTGAGAGACTTACACTGCATCAGGGTAAGACATTTTAAGTAATTTAGTAATATCTTTAAACTGAGACTTGATTGCTGACCTGACCAGCTGACTTGATTAAGGGGTGTGTTTAAAGCGGCCATTTTGTTTCCTTAAGTGACCCATTAAAGGCTGCTTCCTGCTTAAAGACAGCACTTGTGTACTGAGTGTGCTATCAAAGGCCTGTCACTGCTTAAAAGCAGAACCTCAGCCTCTCCTGGAATCACTCTGTACTACATTCTGTTGTGGAAGGACAGCACATTCACTGAGAGACTTACACTGCATCAGGGTAAGACATTTTAAGTAATTTAGTAATATCTTTAAACTGAGACTTGATTGCTGACCTGACCAGCTGACTTGATTAAGGGGCGTGTTTAAAGCGGCCATTTTGTTTCCTTAAGTGACCCATTAAGGGTCAGGTGTTAGACAACACTAATTAGTGATTTAAAGGCTTGCTGGCTTAGCGTCAGCGAAGCGTCAAGAAACGAAGAGGGACAAAGAGGAGTTTAGAGGAGTTTTCCTGGAGTTATTCGCCGAGGAATCCAGGGATCCACCTATTGCTAAGTGCACCATAATCCTATCTTACACTCCACTCTAAAAAATCCCCCTTTCCCTCCCACTCTGCTATTTCTCTACTTCCTCCCTGCCACTCTTGACACCACAATGTGTCTCATACCTATATCCACAATCTGCTTTTCCAGAACAGATTCAACCCACCCACGGCAGTTTTCTAGCAACCCGGCTAATCTCTCCTACCCTCCTACAGCCACTAATACACCTGTCACAGTACGGGGAGGCTTATGGAATTGTCAATCAGCAGTCAAGAAAGCTGACTTCATTACTGCCTACGCCCATAGTCAAAATCTACAGCTCCTGGCTCTAACTGAGACGTGGATAACCCCCAATAACTCATCAACACCTGCAGCATTATCTACAAACTATAACTTCACTCACACACCTCAACCTTCCAGACGGGGTGGAGGCACTGGCCTCATGACATCTCCTTCATGGGCTACAAACTTAACACCACTCCCAGAACTGTCACTCTCCTCTTTCGAATATCATGCAGTATCTGTCTCTAATCCTTTCAATCTCACCATTGTTACACTCTACCGCCCTCCAGGTCCGCTCGATCACTTCACAGATGAGCTGGACATGCTTCTAAGCTCCTTACCGGAAGATGGTACCCCTCTCCTTCTATTGGGCGACTTCAACCTGCCTGACTCATCTCAGTCGGTCATAGTAGTCTCCCTCCTACAATCGTTTGACCTGACTCCCACTGCCATTTCTCCCACCCACAAAGCAGGCAACTCATTGGATCTCATATTTTCCCGTAACTCCAGCATCATTAACACCACAGTAACTCCCCTACATGTATCTGACCATTCCTTCATATCCTTCTCACTAACTCTCATGCTTAACCGAAAGGTCTTCACCCCAACTCAAACCGTCTCACTCAGACGCAACCTGGCCTCCCTATCCCCCGCCACCCTCTCCTCTGACATACTATCCGCTCTACCTTTGAGTGACACCTTCTCTGCTCTCTCCACAGAGATGGCAACCTCCACCCTCCTCTCAGCCCTTACAACCTCCTTCGACAAGCTCTGTCCCCTCGTTGAGAAACCTGCCCGCCGTTCCCCACCCAGTCCATGGCTGACAGATCCAGTGAGAGAACAAAGACAGGTCCTGAGAGCAGCTGAAAGGAAGTATAGAAAGTCACGCCTCACTGCTGACATCGACACATATCACAACCTCTTGTTAACATTCTCCAAAACCATTACTAATGCCAAAGCTTCTTTCTTTCACCATAGGATCGAGGCCTCTGCCAAGAATCTTCGCAAACTGCATGCTACCATGTCCTCCCTCCTCACTCCCCCCCCCACCCCCCCCCTCCCTCATCTTTCTCTGCCGAAGACTTTGCGATCTTCTTTGAGGAAAAAGTGGAGAACATCCGCAGCTCCTTCTCCCAACCCGCACCCATTCCAAAAGCTGAATCGAGAACATCATCCTTCACTCTGTCATCTTTCTCTCCCATTACAGAAGCCGATACCCTGACACTGGTAACGTCGAACCGTCCGACTACATGCCAGCTGAACCGGCTACCCTCCCCACTCCTCCAGACCATAGCACCAGAGATCATCTCATTCCTAACTGCAACCATCAACTCCTCACTCAACTCTGGGGTGGTCCCCACCTCCCTAAAACAAGCCAGAGTCACGGCCCTCATAAAAAAAACATCCCTGAACCCTACCGTCATAGGCAACTACCGTCCTGTCTCTCTTCTCTCCTTCCTTTCTAAAACACTTGAACGTGCTGTATCCAACCAACTTACTGCTTATCTCTTACAGAATGACCTCCTAGACCCTAATCAGTCAGGCTTCAGGACTGGTCACTCCACAGAGACAGCCCTCATTGCGGTCACAGAGGCACTTCACTTAGCAAAAGCGAAAGGCCTCTCCTCTGTCCTGATTCTCCTAGATCTACCTGCAGCCTTCGACACAGTCAACCACCAGATCCTCCTCGCGGCCCTTGCAAGAATGGGAGTGGCTGGCTCTGCGCTGACATGGCTGTCATCATACCTCAATGACCGCTCCTACCAAGTGTCATGGAGAGGGACCCTGTCGGCCACCGGCCCCTGCGGACGGGTGTCCCCCAGGGCTCGGTTTTAGGACCCCTTCTCTTCTCCCTCTACACTAAATCACTGGGTAACATTATCACGTCTCATGGCTTCTCCTACCATTGTTATGCCGACGATACTCAACTCTTCCTCTCCTTCCCTCCCTCAGATATCCACGTCTCTGAGCGGATCTCGGCCTGTCTGTCCGACATCTCCGCCTGGATGACGACCAACCACCTCAAACTGAACCTAAGCAAAACAGAATTGCTCCACCTGCCGGCCAAATACTCCCCCCTGACCGACCTTTCCATCACAGTTGAGAATGCAGCTGTGACCGCGTCCCCGACCGCCAAGAACCTTGGTGTTGTCCTCGACGACCAGTTGAACTTCTCTGCTCACATCGCAGCGACAACCAGAACCTGCCGATTCCTCCTGAGCAACGTCAGAAGAATCCGCCCCTTCCTGACAAAAGAAGCCACCCAACTCCTCGTCCAATCAACAGTCATCTCCCGCCTCGACTACTGCAACGCACTGCTCGCTGGCCTCCCGGCCACTGCCACTAAGCCTCTTCAACTCATTCAGAACACAGCGGCCCGCCTGATCTCAAACCTACCGAATGTCACCCCACTTCTTAGGGACCTGCACTGGCTCCCCATTGCTGCACGAATCCGCTTTAAGGCCCTCAACCTAGCATACCGTGCGGCAAAGGGAACCGCTCCCGCCTACCTCCGGTCAATGGTCTCTAACTACACACCCTCAAGACCCCTACGCTCTGCATCTTCTGGCCGCCTCAGACCTACTCCTATCCAAGCTCCGGGAGGGTCATCAAAGAGAAGTCGCCTATTCTCAGTCCTTGCCCCACAATGGTGGAATGAACTACCCACCCCAGTTAGGACAGCCGAAACACGTCCAATCTCTCGCCGTCGACTAAAGACGCACTTCTTCAACCATTATCTGAATAAAAAAAAAAAAAAAAAAAGGATCTAACCCTAACTAACTGTACTGTCATGCACTTGTCCTAATAAACTAACCTACACTGTAGCACTCAACACTTTGATGAACATTGTTGCTCAGCTGATAGAGTTGTGCCCTTCCTGATGGCTTGTCGTACAGAACATGTAAGTCGCTTTGGATAAAAGCGTCAGCTAAATGACTAAATGTAAAATGTAAATATGTTTTTATCGTTTTCTGCAGCATTCTGCAGAACGTGATTTATAGCCACAAACAGGGCCGCCTCAGGGGGTGTGCGAGCAGTGCGGTCGCACAGGGCCTCGCGGGAAGGGGGGCCTCGCAAAAAAAAAAAAAAAAAAAAATTATTAATTTTTTTTATTATTTTTTATTATTTTTTTTTTATTTTTATTTTTATTTTTTTGCGAGGCCCCCCTTCCCGCGAGGCCCTTTTTCATCACAGACCTAAAATCTAGTTTTGCTTATATGCTTATATATTTCACATTAGACACGTTTGTAGAATGACTTGTTCCTGGGTCTGCACCTGGGTCACTATTGGAGCTCTGGTGCTCTGCAGCAGGCATTGGTTTCAATGAGGGGAGGGGTTACACTATTCTAAAGCGTCTGACTATTCCGCGCGGCGCGCGTGCAGCATTGGATTTTATCCGAGCCAAGGTGAAGAGGACATCGTTCGGCAGATGGACTGAAGATGAAAGTTGTTGCATGTTAGACAGTTCAGTCAGGCTAGCCATCCCGGCTAAAGACAGGGACAGCTAGTTAGCTTTAGCTACGTTATAATATTGAGTGCTATCCCGTGTGGTTCAGTCGGGATAGCCATGATGCTGTCGCCGGCTAGTAGCTAGCTTAGCTAACGGCTAACCTATCCAGAGGAGCGAGGCGAGGCGAGTGGATGTCTTTTCAAAAGAAGCAATACGCCGAAAGGTGTCCAGTCTGCCGGAAAGTACTCGAAGAAGAAGAAGAAGAAATTACACCGTGGGGCCAAGAAAGTCTGCTTCCACGTTGATACTGCGTTATGGTGAGTGACCGTGAGTCAACATATGATTATATACCCGCCGTGGATCTGTCTTTCTCTATCTGGAGCCAAACTGGTCGACTGACTAGCTAATACTACTAGTAGCTAACGCTAACGGTGTGTGCCTGGTGATGGTGGTGAGAGCACCTGGCTGTATGCAGCTACATAGAGCCACGTGCCTGATTGAGCTAACTGTTAGCCAGACGCCATGTGTGGGCTGGCTGGCTGGCTGTCGGCCCACCACGTCCTCCCCACACCCAGTCTCCTCGGCCGGAGCCGTGGCCCCCCGTACTATACCAGGAGGGAGGGGTGGGGAGCGAAGGTGGAGGGAGGCGCGCTGAGGCCTTTCGTCAACGTGGAGACCTGTGTTGCGGCCTTTCGCCCTGCGCCCTCGTGCAGGTAACTAAGATTAATGAAAATGTCATGACATTACCCCACTCTTACTTCCTTCCCCTCCCGAATGTTTTGTTAATAACGATGTTTTTTTCCAGGCAAAACATATGCTACTTCACAACATTTGGAGATACGACATGTGCTGTGTGTGAATGGTGTAGCTTGTGTAGCTTGTGTAGCTTGTGTAGCGTTGGGCCATTGGCCAAAGCTGTGTGTGGCCTGGTGTCACAGAGTACCTGGCTAGCCTATTTAGCTGATGTCGGCCATTGGCTCCTTGCTTTGGTTTCTCTGGTATACCCAAGTCAAGTCAAGTCAAGTCAAGAGTTTTAATTGTCACGGCATACAGGTATACAATGAAATGCGGGTGGTCTTGCCCGCAACGATGTGCAATACAGTGGTACATATAATAGAATCAAAAGAAGAAACAACATTGTGCAGTAACAGATAGCAGGTAACATGGAGTGACATCTCGGTATCTGTACATAGTTATTTACAGCGCATGTGTGACATGCTAGTTAGCTTTGGTAGTGCAATACACTGTTCCTGTTATACTAATTTAAAGTGACCTTTCCTTTGGCCATAAGTGTGCGTGTGTGCGACATGAGTGTGTGCCCGCTCATGTTAAAGTGTTAAGTGGCTGCTCGTGTGTGAGCGTGCACAGTGTGCGTGTCGTGTGTGTGTTCATGTGTGCTTGTGTGTGGACAGTTCAATGTTCTGAGCACTCAATGTACATTGTTCATGGCTCTGATGGCCTGGGGGAAGAAGCTGAGCCTAAACCGCTCTGTCCTAGTAGCTGAGATTTGCAGGCGTCTGCCTGACCTCAGCAGCTGAAACAGGCTGTTATTGGGGTGGTGAGGGTCTTTCATTATCCTGCAGGCTCTGGATTTGCACCTCTTGTTGTATAGAACCTGCAGGGGGGGTAGTGCAATACCCGTGGTACACTCGGCTGAGCGCACCACTTTCTGTAGGGCCTTCTTGTCCTGTGCCGTGCTGTTTCCATACCAGGCAGTGATGTTTCCGGTCAGGATGCTCTCTACAGCTCCTGAGTAGAAGGACTGGAGTATCTTCCCCGATACTCTGAACTTCCTTAACTGTCTCAGGTGGTAGAGACGCTGTTTCGCCTTCTTTACTACTGTGCCTATGTGTGTTGACCATGTCAGGTCCTCTGAGATGTGGACCCCCAGGTACTTGAAGCTGCTCACCCTGTCCACGGTAGCCCCGTTTATCATCAGTGGTGTGTGTGTCTCCTGCTGTCCTCTCCTATAATCCACGATCAGTTCCTTGGTTTTGCCAATGTTCAGGAGCAGGCTGTTGTCCTGGCACCAGCGTTCCAGTACCTCCACCTCCTCCCGGTAGGCCTTCTCGTCGTTGTCCGAGATCAGCCCCACCACCACCGTGTCATCTGCGAACTTCACTATGGAGTTGGAGCTGAACTTGGCCACACAGTCGTGTGTGTAGAGTGAGTACAGCAGGGGGCTCAGAACACAGCCCTGGGGGGACCCGATGCTCAGGGTGATGGTGTTGGAGGTCTGACCCCCCACCCTGACCGCCTGGGGTCTTTCGCTCAGAAAGTCCAGTACCCAGGCGCTCAGGGCGGAGCTCAGACCTAGCTCGATCAGCTTGTCCACCAGTCTGGTGGGGACTATGGTGTTGAACGCTGAGCTGTAGTCAATGAACAACAGTCTCACATAGCCCCCCTTCTGACGGTCAAGGTGCGAGAGGGTGCTGTGCAGTACCTGGGAGACCGCGTCGTCGGTGGACCTGTTTGTCCTGTATGCAAATTGCATAGGGTCCATATCACTGGGGAGGGAGGCACAAATGTGGTCCTTGACCAGCCTCTCGAAACATTTCATGACCACAGAGGTGAGTGCCACCGGTCTGTAGTCATTTGGACATGCTGGGGAGGGTTTCTTCGGCACAGGGATGATGGTAGACCTCTTGAAGCAGGCAGGGACCACTGACTCCGCCAGTGATTGATTAAATATGACGGTGAACACAGGGGCCAGCTGGTTGGCACAGGTCTTGAGTATACGTCCTGTTATGCCATCTGGGCCAGCAGCCTTCCTGGTGTTCACCTGCATAAATGCTCTTCTCACACTGTGTTCCGACAACGAGAGAGCGTCCCCCCCCCCTCGCGGTTGCCCCCCCCCCTCCACAACAGAACCCTGCTCTTCTTGTTGGATTTAAGTGTTGATCTTTGTCCTTTTGAATCTGTCATACATGCTCTAGTCTCTAACACACACACACATGACAAACACACATGTTCTTTCTCTCTCTCTCTCTCTTTCTAACACACACAGTCTGCCTATGGCGGCCTTTCTCGATGGCTAGGCTGTGCTCAAGGATCTTCAGTCACAGTGCTCAGGTATTCTGCCACTGTGTACTCTCTGTTTAGGGCCAAATAGCATTTCAATTTCTTTCCAATGTGTCTCTCTCTCTCTCTCTCTCTCTCTCTCTTTTGATCTTTGTCCTTTTGAATCTGTCATACATGCTCTAGTCTCTCTCTAACACACACACACATGACAAACACATGTTCTCTCTCTCTCTCTCTCTGTACACTGTATATTGACTGTAGAACGGGAGCTCTCTCTCGCTCTCTCTTTTGCTATATGTTGACTGTATCATGCCCCGCCTCGGGCAGCGCTATTATTTAAGAATATGTTGACTGTATATATATAAAAAAAAAAAAAAAAAAAATATATATATATATATATATTTTTTTTTTTTTTTTTTTTTTTTTTTTTACCTTTGGGGGGGGGGGGGGGGCCTCGCGTTAAATCTCGCACAGGGCCTCGCATTTCTCCCAGGCGGCCCTGGCCACAAATACATATATTATATCATCAAATGTAGTTTGATACCGATTGACGTCAGATAAAAAAATTCAATTGTACAAGGTCCTAAGCGTCATGCCTCATCATCTGCTGGTGACCGGAGGGGGGGGTTTATAAGTCCGTGGCCGACGTTAAATAATTTATGTAGTATGGGCGATACATAGATCACAACAGTTTATATGGATCATAATATTCAAACACGCTGAAACTTACCGCAGCTTCCTCTGACTGTTGGGTGGTCAGCGTGGAGCAGAAAGTTCGCGATTATGGGATGTTGATATATGCAATCCATTTCCAGGTTGTATAATAATATATACGTCCAAATCATGTTGTTTATCGAGTTATTGGCAACGGATCGCTATCCAGTGTGTCGAGCTCGAGTCCCGCGAGCGATAGCGAGTGGGTGAAATATGATTGACATGACATATTTTTGAAATATTGATCTCAAAGACGCCTTACGGCGTCATTGGCAGATTACGCATGGCGGAGAATGACGTGGTAACACGTCATTGGCGAATAAAGGGTTAACTTGAATGAATAAACACGTGTGGCATTCAGCAATTGTCCAGCTAGCTTGATCAGACAAACCTAGGCAAGCCTAGTTTGTCACGATAGTACACAGTGTCATATCTGTCCAGCTAGCTTTAGTGAGCACATGTTAGTTAGCCAAACGAGCATGAGTCCAGCTTGTTACAGAGTGAAAATGTAAGTATATGTTACACTAGCTTGAAAGACCTCGAGCAATAGTCACTCTATGTATTTCACCTCTTTCTTCACATAATCCTCTGCCTTGATCAGTGGCCATACTTGCCGGTGCTCGTCTCCCTTCATCTTCACAGACAACCTGGCCGGAAAAAGCTAAAATGGACGCAATCCCAGCTTCCATAGCAGTAGCATTACTTCTCGATATTCCACTCTGTGTGCCAGAACATCGGGTGTGAAGTCTTCGAAAATGGCCACCTTATGTTCACCAAGGTGTAAATGTCCCCTCTTGGAGCGGGCTGCGCGTATAATCAGCTCCTTGGTGTGCAGCCTGTGGAGCCTCGCAATAATGGGTCTTGGTGTCCGGTTCCCATCGGACCTCAGCGGGCCAGCTCTGTAGGCCATTTCGCACAGTGGAGGGCTGGTCAGAATTTCGAGGCCCACAATCTTCTGTAGCAAGCTGGGCACGGAATCCACGAGATGGCTCCCCTCGGAACCCTCCGGGACCCCCACGATACGAATGTTTCAAGTTTATTTATTATTTGTCATAATAAAATACAGAATATAGGGTACAAATGAGGTATGAATGTAGTGCAAATCTCTTTAATAATAGATACATATAAAGTGTGTTAAAGTGTCTAAAGTGAGTAAAGTGAGTGATAATGTGGATGTGTGTGCAGTGAGTGTGTATGATGGGTTGTTACATAGTGTCATTGTCATTGAGCATCCTGATGGCCTGGGGATAGAAGCTCCTTCTGAGTCTCTCTGTGCTGGCCAGACTCCAGTAGCGCTTGCCTAACAGCAGCAGTTCAAAGAGGCAGTTGTTTGGGTGACTAGAGTCTTAGATTATTCTCTTAGCCTTGGCCCTGCAACGCTTCCAATTGTGCGTTCGGCTGAACGGGCCACTCTCTGTAGTCTGCTGCGGTCTTGTTCTATTCCCAAACCAGGAGGTGATGTAACCAGTCAGGATGCTCTCTATTGTGCATGAGTAGAAGTTCTTAAGGATCTTCTGACTCACTTTGAATTTCCTTAGGCGCCTAAGGAAGTAGAGGCGTTGCCGTGCCTTCTTCACTACACTGTCGATGTGTGTGGTCCATGTCAAGTCCTCGGATATGTGGACTCCGAGGTACTTGAAACTGTTCACTCTCTCAACCGGTGCCCCGTCGATGCTGAGGGGGCTGTAGTCCCTGACCCCCGACCTCCTAAAGTCCACAATCAACTCTTTCGTTTTGCTGACGTCCAGGGAGAGGCTGTTCTCCCGACACCACCGCACCAGGTCCTCTACCTCTTCCAGGTAGGCCCTCTTGTCGTTCAATGTTGAGGCGTCTCTCTCGGGACTGCAACTCACAGGTTGTAGATTGCATTCTGGCCATCTCTGATTGTTTGTTGAGCAAGGCCCCCTCCAGGAGCAGTAGTCTCTCAGCCTGATTGGAAGTTTCTTCGGTTAGAGATGTTATTTCAGTGGCATTAGCCGTGGATATTGAATTCAGCGATTCCACCCCATTACCAAATCAATTGCTGTCCTGATGTCCAACGTAACCGACTGTCCAAAGCTCTCGAATAGCTTCTTTTGTGACCTGGCTGTTTCGATGGCAGCGTTAGCTATCAGCCTGCTAACTAGCTTCTCGATAGTGCTGTAGCCTAGCTGTGAAATGGTTTAGTTGATATTTCAGCAGCTTGATGAGAAAAACCTCCTCTAGGCTGTCACCAAAACAAACAAACACAACTTCAAAAAAGTGCACACACAAACGCGCGCACACACAGATTTCTTCTAGATTTGTAGGGGAGGGCGGAAAGGTCACAACTATGTTGGAGCTCTGGATATGACAGCAACAACACACACACACACAGATTGAGAGGGGAAGATACAAAGGTCACAATTGTTTATACAAGAGTTCTAGCCAAACAGAAACACTTTCTTTCTCTTTCTCTTGCTCTGTCTCCCCCTCCCTCTCTCTCTCTCTCTCTCTCTCTCTCTCTCTCTCTCTCTCTCTCTCTCTCTCTCTCTCTCTCTCTCTCTCTCTCTCTCTCGGTAGATTGACATAGGGGTGAGAAGAGTCCTGGCTGTCAGGGATGTTCACACAGAAGATGAAATATCTGACCCCTGCTTTCCTTGATGGCTACTTGTTCTATGCTTATCGACATATTGTGTACGCTACCTTTGTGTTGACATACTGTGTACCCTACCTTTGTGTTGACATACTGTGTACGCTACCTTTGTGTTGACATATTGTGTACGCTACCTTTGTGTTGACATACTGTGTACCATACCTTTGTGTTGACATACTGTGTACGCTACCTTTGTGTTGACATACTGTGTACGCTTTGTGTTGACATACTGTGTACGCTACCTTTGTTTTGACATACTGTGTACGTTTTGTGTTGACATACTGTGTACGCTACCTTTGTGTTAGTGTATCCTGACTGAAGCTATTTCAGATGTTTGATAGTTGGAGAAATCAGGCTGTGGAGGTTTGACTCCAGGCTGTTAGATTAGCTTTGACACATTTGGTGCTTTGCCTGCTGTCCATGGTGCTGATCTAACGCTGCTGTCCGTGGTGCTGATCAAAGCCTGGTTGGCAGGCTGGGAGTTGCATGGTGAGCCTCTCCATGACATAGGAATAGTCTGGAGTGTTTGTGTATGTGTGCGTGTGCGTGTGCATGAGCGAGCACATGTGTTTGGGGCTATGGGAGGGGGGAGGGGCCCAAGAACAAATGTGCACTCTGGCCAATCACCATGATGTTTATCATTATGTTTATCATTATGTTTATCACCATGTTTATCACCATGTTTATCATTATGTTTATCACCATGTTTATCATTATGTTTATCACCATGATGTTTATCATTGTGTTAATCACCATGATGTTTATCATTATGTTAATTATTGTGTGTATTATTATGTTAATCACCATGATGTGTATCATTATGTTTATCACCATGATGTGAATCATTATGTTTATCATTATGTGAATCATTATGTTTATCATTATGTTTATCACCATGATGTGAATCATTATGTTTATCACCATGATGTGAATCATTATGTTTATCATTATGTGAATCAGTATGTTTATCATTATGTTTATCACCATGATGTGAATCATTATGTTTATCACCATGATGTGAATCATTATGTTTATCATTATGTTTATCACCATGATCTGAATCATTATGTTTATCATTATGTTTTATCACCATGATCTGAATCATTATGTTTATCATTATGTTTATCGCCATGATCTGAATCATTATGTTTATCATTATGTTTATCACCATGATCTGAATCATTATGTTTATCATTATGTTTATCACCATGATCTGAATCGTTATGTTTATCATTATTTTTATCATGTTTTTATCCCTTGGATGATGTCTCTAATCCACAATAAAATAAATCAATCAATAAATCAAACCCCCATTTTCAATTCATCATAACATATATGACATACATGACATACAGATAGACAGTACTGCTACATCTATACATTTATGACATACCAGATTTACAAATACAGTACTGTTTGTGATACAAAAAGAGTCTAAAAAAGAGAGTATATACATTTGATGAAGAAACTGTACATTGGTGGAGGTTGGGTAGGTGGGGTGGAGGGGGGGGGGGGGGTTGGGTAGGTGGGGTGGGGTTGGGGAAACTGTACATTGGAGGTGGTTGGGTGGGGGGGGGGGGGGGGGGTTGGGTAAGCTGGGTGGGGTGGGTGGGGGCATTGGATTATCGACAAAACCTTATTTGGTCCCAAGAAAAGGGTCTTGTGTATTATTGGGTTAGGACATTTACTGTACATTGGAGGGGGTTGGGTTAGGACATTTACAGGGGCCAGTTTCGAATTACAGTCTCCCGTAGGTGCTCTCTTTTGGTTTAGAAAGTGGGTAATGAGTCACATTCCTTTACAGCTGTGGGTAGGGCGTTTAGTCCCTTATTTGAGCCAAATCTGGGTTTAACATGGTTTGTGGAGCTCCCTCTGGTGTCTACTAGTGGATCTACTATTTGATCTACTTTCTCTGTGGATGGTTTTGTGAATAAATCTCCATTATGCTTCACTTACTATGTGTTTATTGTATAGCAATAAGGATGGGTGAATTCGGTCATTGTATAAACGCATTACATCACTTGAAGTCGTGTGTTATACAATTTTTATCACACCTATGGGGGTCTAACAACCCTCGGCTGCGCCTCGGGCCTAACAACCACCCATAGGCTGTCATGGTCAGGACACGGGCCTTCCTCTGCCCCCATCCTGCTGCGCCCATATATGGGCAGCTTCCTGCTGCAGCATTCCGACGCTGCCAGACGAGCATCAATCACCGCGGCTGTGAGGGATTCCCTCATCAGCAGCCCCTATATCACCTGACGGATCCTGTCGTCCCTCGTCGCAGTGTTAAACAAGCTACCTAGGTACGGCGACGAACCTAAAGCCTTGCAACCCTGTCCTCGTTGATATACCTTGTCCTAATCTGTTTCTCTCTGTGCCCAGGATCACCGCTCCAGTACACCTCCAACCTGGATGTCCCGTGCTGCACTAGGAGTGCACCAGCTCTCGTCTCTCGTACATCCCTGTACCTGTTGTCCCGTGCTGCACAAGGAGTGCACCAGCTCTCGTCTATCGTACATCCCTGTACCTGTTGTCCCGTGCTGCACTAGGAGTGCACCAGCTCTCGTCTATCGTACATCCCTGTACCTGTTGTCCCGTGCTGCACAAGGAGTGTACCAGCTCTCGTCTATTGTACATCCCTGTACCTGTTGTCCCGTGCTGCACTAGGAGTGCACCAGCTCTCGTCTATCGTACATCCCTGTACCTGTTGTCCCGTGCTGCACAAGTAGTGCACCAGCTCTCGTCTATCGTACATCCCTGTACCTGTTGTCCCGTGCTGCACAAGGAGTGCACCAGCTCTCGTCTATCGTACATCCCTGTACCTGTTGTCCCGTGCTGCACAAGGAGTGCTCACTGCTCTCGCCTATTACAACACGTACCTGTACATTCCTGTATTTGCCTGTAAACTGTCTGCTTGGGGAAATACTATTAAAACACCCTAAACCGCTCCATTCTCTCTCCTCCTGTGTTTGCTATTGGGCTCCGCAAAACCCCCTCCTCACATAGGCGTGATCTAATGTCGCGTGATGTAATGCTTAAATGTTTATCACCATGAAGTGAATCATTATGTTTATCAACATGATGTTACCCTGCTGACCTTGCTCTGTGTGCTACTTAGCCAACATTTACAATGAATTGCTGCGACTTGGAGTCAGCTCTTGTATTGAATTCGGTGAATACCATGGGGATCATAACAACACAGCAGCACGTTGATGAGCCAGGTGTGTTTCAGTTACAGTAGTTGTCATGTGACTGGTGCTGCTGTGTTTACTCTCCCTGTCATGTTCACAGAATGTGCTCCGTGTGAATCTCCTGGAAGAGTGTCTCTGTGCTAGTTTCACATAGACTCTACACACCATGCTCCAATTACCACACACACACACACACACACACACACACACACACACACACACACACACACACACACACACACACACACACACACACACACATACATACACCCCCCCCCCCCCCCCCCCCACACACACACACACACACACACACACACACACACACACACACACACACACACACACACACACACACACACACACACACACACACACACACACACACACACACACACACACACAATACATAGACACACACACACACAACCACAAAATACATAGACACACACAATACAATACATAGACACGCTCCAGTTCTCCGTCCAGCTGCGGTAAGTACAGTATAGAACATACAGGCCTCCTAACACAATTAACACTACTAACACAATTAACACTACTAACACAATTAACACTACTAACACAATTAACACTACTAACAGTATTAACACTACTAACACAATTAACACTACCAACACTATTAACACTACTAACAGTATTAACACTACTAACACAACACAGTCACATTTTGCACCCAGTCTGTTTTCATAAACTGTGCCTTTTAATGGTTCAGAATTAGATATATATTTGGCTGCTGTATTTTGATTGCTTCAATGTTGATGATGGGCTGATTCTCAACTGCTTAATATACCAGAGGCTGTGTGTCACAATGCAGTCCTTTTAGCCAGACTGGAGCAGCAGAGGTTTGTTTTGCCTCGTCAAGTAATGTGGTTCAAGCCATATATATATATATCGCCCATCTCGTGTGTGTGTGTTAAAACTGCATGACAAATAAAGACTTCTAGTCTAAGAATTATTATATATTATATATATATATATAGGTTTGAGTCCAAGAAACTATATCTCGTAAACTACAGTTATATTGATTCAAATGGAATGTATAGTCCTGTGATTTACTTTGGATGTTTACTGCTAATGCTTGTGTGTCTAATTTTATGTTATGTTTAAAAAAATAATAAAAAAATAAAATACAAAAAAAAGAGACTCAGTGCATGTGTGTGTGTGTTCCTGTGGGTCGGCCATCTCGCGTGTGTGTGTTAAAACTGCATGACAAATAAAGACTTCTAGTCTAAGAATTATTATATATATATATAAATAAAGACTTCTAGTCTAAGAATTATTATATATATATATATATATATATATATATATATATATATATATATATATATATATATATATATATATATATATATATATATATATATATATATATATATATATAATAATTCTTAGACTAGAAGTCTTTATTTGTCATGCAGTTTTAACACACACACGCGAGATGGGCGACCCACAGGAACACACACACACATGCACTGAGTCTCTTTTTTTTGTATTTTATTTTTTTATTATTTTTTTAAACATAACATAAAATTAGACACACAAGCATTAACAGTAAACATCCAAAGTAAATCACAGGACTATACATTCCATTTGAATCAATATAACTGTAGTTTACGAGATATAGTTTCTTGGACTCAAACCTGACCTTTAAGAAACACATAAAGAAAGTGAGGAACACCATCAACTTCAACATTTCCAACTTCAAACAAATACGGCCCTCCCTAACACTTGAAGCCGCAAAGACATACCTACACTGTATGGTCTTCTCCCACATTGAATATTGCCTTCTAAACTGGTCATTTACTGGGGCCACAGCCATGAAACCCATAGAACAACTTTACAACAGAGCATTGAAGGTATATGACAGGAAACAGTACTCATACCACCACTGTAAAATCCTGGATAAGCATCACATTTTTAATTTTGAAAACCTCAGACGTTATAAAAGTTCCTGCTTTGTATATAAATGCCTGCACAGATTAGCCCCTCCCCCTCTCAAGGAGTTTATCCACGAGAAAAGGAACACTGGATTAGCCACTAGGTCAAACACCAGAGGGGATTGTGAGGTCCATTTTAGAAAGACCGCCTTCAGCAAAAATGTTCTATCGATAAAGGGAAGTGGAACATGGAACAGCCTTCCGGTCCCCTTAAGGGAGTGTACCACCCTGTCCACATTTAGGGGCCAACTCAGGAAATGGCTGTTAGACAGCCAAATATGCACTCATTAGGGATGTTAGTGATGTTGTACTGACTGAATGTCATGTTAGTGTGGTCATGTCAGTGATGTCAGTTTTTATGAATGAACGTTGTATGGTCCGTTTTGTGTTTGTTTTATGTTAGGACTATAGGTGGAAATTAGCCCTGTGCTATTCCCGGCATATTTACGTCCTTATCATGCTGTGATGTTATGCATACACTCATAAATGATGTTCATTAATTTGCATTGTCCTTAATAAACAAATCTTAATCTTAACTATCTATACCTAATACTTGCTATCTAATACAATACATACTCTCTCTCTATTCTCTCCACCACTTCTAACCAGATTGCAATGTTGGTTTCACTGACATCTAAAATTCTTGCTGTAGATATCTCTAGATAAATCACATCGAGATAGGTAAGAACCCATACCTTCCGGCACATTTTATCCGGTTGAATCCATCTTTTTAGCAGCTGTGAGACCAGATAAAACTAGTCTCTTTAGCTGTATTGGGGCTGCAAACTGAAAAACATCATTCAACAGCAATACAGAGGGGTGTACAGGTATGTTCAGAAATAAGAATTCTGATAATTGCAGGGTCACTTCTTCCCAGAATATCTTAACCGGTGGGCAATCCCAATACATGTGCATAAATGTACCCTCATCACCATTTGTACATAAGGAACATAGAGAATCTTGTTTACTGTAAGTCCCATTCTGTTCAATCTGATAGGAGTCAGGTATGTCCTATGAATATAATAAGATTAATTTGTTGATGATCCGAGTTGCGTGACGCAATTCGAACGTTTGCCCAGACTTCTTTCCAATCAAAATCTATTTCCAAGTCTGGTATATCCCTCCTCCAGACTGAGTCTAGAGGAAGGATTTCATACGAAGACGTTAGTAAGTGATGATAAAAATCAGATACGAAACCTCTCGATGTCTCTCTTTCATAGAAGAATTTGTGATATCTGTGGTGCTCAATTGGTATCTTTAATGGGACTCCATGAGCCTTCAAACATTCCAATAACTGTGCGTAAAAATAATATGTGGAACTGGTGAGGTTAAATTTGTTATGTATATCTTGATAGCTACAAAAACCCTGTTTGTTGAAAACATCTCCCAATGTATGTATGCCCTGCTTTTCCCATTTGGGGTATCTGATAGGTTGTTTTCCAATAAGGAGTGCATTGTTATTGAATAGGGGAGTATGGCTATGCCATTTATGTTGGTTAGAATATTTTTTTTGTGTTTCACGCCATATCCAAATCACATGTGTAATAAGGGGGCCAAATTTCAATTCGCATTGCTTAATTGATAATATGGTGTATACTATGTCCTGCAGTCTATGTGGTGCTACTATATTTTCTTCTAAGTTTCTCCAGGATACAGATGCTTGGGAGTCAAACCAGGTTGTCAGTGGTCTTAAAGAGTACGCTTTAAAATAGTGGTAAAAGTCTGGAAATGCTAAACCTCCGTCGGCTTTGTTTTTCTGTGCGGTGGATCTTTTTATTCATGGAGGTTTGTTATTCCAAATACATTTATATGCGGTGGAGTGTAATTTTTTCCAGTAACCATCAGGAGGGCGTAACGGTAACATTGAGCTAATGAAGTTGATTCTAGGTAAAACATCCATCTTAACTATTGATACTCGGGCCTGTACTGAGTTTTTAAGTTTGGACCACCTGTCAAAGTCGTATTTGATCTTATCTTGGAATTTTGTGTAATTGTACTTCACCGTTTGGCTTATAGTAGGGAATACCTCAACTCCTAAACATCTGAAGTGTTTTACCATTGGTATTTTTTCTGGAAGGAGTATATTCTTTGCAGGGGCATTAAGTGGTAGGAAGGCCGACTTTGGCCAATTTATCCTAAATCCCGATAGATTGCCAAAGTCATCAATCAACTTGAGAAGATGAGGCATTGAGGTGGTAGGGTTTTGCATGAACAATATTACGTCGTCCGCATATAAACTAATATGGTGTTGTGTGCCCTTAATTGCGATTGGTTCTATGGATTGGGATTGTCTTATATATTGTGCTAAAGGCTCTAATGATAAAGCGAATAGTCCGGGACTAAGAGGGCAACCCTGTCTGGAGGAGCGCGATACCGGAAAGATTTCAGAGGTAATTATACCTGTTGTAATCATGGCCGATGGGTCTTTGTATAATACTTTTATCATATCAATGAATCCGTTTCCTAACCCCATCCTTTCTAGTACTGCCCATAAATAAGACCATTCCAACCTATCAAAGGCTTTCATCGCATCCAGGGACAGCATCGCTATAGGTGGGGTGTCATCCTTGCTGGCATCTAGCACATGTAGTAACCATCTTATATTATCCGTGATCAAGCGGCCTCTTATGAAGCCAGTCTGATCAGGATGAACTAAAGATGTCATATGCTTTTGAAGTCTGATGGCTAATACCTTGGAATACAGCTTGATATCGGTTCCGAGGAGGCTCAAGGGTCTATAACTACCGCAATCGGTGGGGTCTTTGTCTTTTTTAAGGAGGACTGTTATGAGTGCAATATTGTCGATCTTATGGAAATTCCCCTCCTTAACTGAGTATAAAATCATATTAAGTAATAGGGGTCCAATTACATCCCAGCATGAGAGGTACATTTCTGGTGGGATACCGTCGCTTCCAGGAGCCTTACCAATTTGCATTTCAGATATAGCCTCCCTAAGTTCATCTAGTGTGATGGGTGTTTCTAACTGTTTAGCGACTACCTCTGATAGTTTAGGTAGGTTAATTTGATTAAGATATATATCCATTTTGATATGTATGATTTGATTTGTACAAGTTGGAGTAAAACTTTTTGAATGTCTCATTGATTTTTTTAGGGTCTGTAACAAGTCCTTGCTGGGCCTTAATAGTAGGGATATCTGCAAATTTTGCGTTGGCTCGTATCTGCATAGCTAGTAGGTGACTTGGTTTAGAACCATGAAAGTAATAATGTTGTCTTGTGCTACGTATTTGAAATTCAGATTGTTGTTTTAAAATGGCGTTAATCTCTTTTTTTAATAAATTTTATTTGAGATTCCAATCGAACCGAGTAGTTGTATTGTAAAGAGGAAAATAACAAAGAGTAAAGCGTTTCCAGCTCTGCCAGTGTTGAACAACGATTCTTGCGTAGTTTGGAATAAAAGACCCCGGTGAAATCCTTGATAAATCCCTTTACCGACATCCATAATATTCTGGGGTCCTGTACCGATTCCGCATTCTCCAGCAGGAATTCAACAAGTGCTTCTTTGAATTGTGTAATGAATTCATTGTTTTTCAGCAATATCGAGTTAAATCGCCATCTTGGGGCTCGGGATGACAGTTTACCAAATTATCCTTTTAGGAGTAAATAGCAGTGATCTGATAGTGCATTGGGAATCATTTCCACATCATAGTTATCAAATAGTCGACTCTAGGGGATGCAAAAACATAATCTATTCTGGAGAATGTCTTGTGTCTTGTAGATCGACAAGAGTACTTTCGGGCCGTTGGGTTGAGTGATCGCCATAGGTAATTTACACCTGTATTCTTAGACCAATCCTTTAGTGCATTAGATGAATTTTTCTGATAATTGGAAATGGTGGGATAAGATTTATCCATCCCGGGATCCCAAATGGCATTAAAATCCGCGCCAATTATAAATGAGTATTCAGGAAGTTTTACCATTGTTCTGGTAAGTGTAGCGTAGAAGTTAGCCTCGTAAAGATTTGGGGCATATGCCGCTACCAACGCTATTTTCCTGTTACTGTATACAATTTTAGCTATGGTTATCCGACCATCTGTATCAGACCATACGTCCTGCAATTCAATATTCAACTTCCGTTTCGCGAATATAGCAACTCCACGGGATCTCGTTCCAAAGGAAGAGTGGCTAATGTTATGATATTGTCCGCTAGCATTACTTTGTCTTCCACTAAAAGGTGCGTTTCGCTTAAAAGAGCCACATCAACCTGTTTGTTTTTCATCAGTGTGAGCACGCTTTTGCGTTTGTGCTGTTTGTTTATTCCCCCAGTATTCCAAATCATTATATTCAAACTAGCCATAATCTATACAAGTTGTTGTGTACTTGTTTGTAATGCGTCTGGAGTATGAATTCACAATGGATATATATCCAATTATTGAGGTCCTGTTGAGAGCCGAGCTTAAAAACATACATATATACATATAATCCCCTGAACCCCCCTCCCTTAAAGAGCCGTACACGGTACCTGTGTTCCTTTGACACCCCCTTCGTGTACAACTCCACCCTCCCTTACACCACCGGTTAGCCCAGAATGAGCCATTTATCCTTAACTTTCCTATGCAAATTGCCATAGGATCTAAAACTTTTAATTCTAATTTAATAGAATGTCACCCGTGGCCTAGCCACTCTCCCGTTAATGTAATAAAATAAAATGAAAAATATGCCTCAATTAGTATACTCATTTGAACCTTCTACTAACATGTATAGGTTAGAACATTTCAGAAACAGAGAAAAAGAAAGAAATGTAAATGATAGAAATCCCTAAAATTAGGGAACAACTGCTTACATTTTAAAATAACTTTGCCAAGCTTACACATCTAGATGAAAAGGAGGTTTTTAAATACTTGTATGCTGTTCGTCCCCCGACAAGGGTGGGCATTAATTCGTTATGAAGGTTTATTGTTCTTCCATATCTGGTTCATGTGCAGGTCACATACCGATGTTATTGTTCCAGGGCCTTCATTGAAAAAGTCCAGTGTATTCCAGAATGTTAGCCACCGATCATGACTTGTGGAAACTGATGTTTATGTTCCAGGGCATTCTTCATGCCATAGGGTAATATCATTCCAGTGTATTCCAGTATATTCCAATATGACACAGAGCGTTCGAAAAAATCCAGAATGTTCCAAAATGTCGACATCAGATCATGACCTGCACAACACCATAAATCTATAAATATAGTGTCTAGCGTTTCGTATTAAACTATTTATACCTCAATGTTGTCAAAAGCTTGTTTGATGCCGTTTTTGATGTCCAAAGTTATCCAACATAGATAAAAAAAAAAAGAAGATGATGAATAAACTTGTCATCCACGTTGTATTTTCTTCATGTATTCTTCGGCGTCCTCAGGCGAACGGAGCCCGAACCTTTTTCCATTTTCCTCCACAATGGAAAGATTAGCTGGATAACGTAGGATAGGACGGAATTTTTTCTCATAGAGCTGATGCATCTGAGTCTCAGATGAAATGTCTCTCTGCACTTTTCCCATCCCGTTGTCCTTCCCCCCATGGGCAGCCGGGAGCAGATAGGGCGTCAACGTGAGCCGCGCGCCGGGGACCAATCCAAGTGCTCCTGTCCGTCTTCATCAAGGACGCCACAGCGTTAGCGATCTGTTGTGCATGTTTTTCCATTGGGTTTATCTTATCGGGGGGGAAACCCTTGCGAGCACGGGGAGAACATGCAAACTCCACACAGAAAGACCCGGGAGATACCCCACCTGAGTACCTGGCATCATGGAAACCTGGTCCCCAAGCAGGAATCGAACCCTGGACCTTCTTGCTGTGAGGCGACAGTGTTAACCACTACACCACAGTGCCGCCCAATATATATATATATATATATATATATATATATATATATATATATATTTCAACACACAGTGAAACGTAGACGGAACTAATTAAACTGTCTAATTAAACAATTGTAGACTAAATAAAAGTGTACTGTATGAGAGAGACAGAGAGAGAGAGGGAGAGAACGAAAAGAGAGAGAAAGAAGAGAGGAGAGGAAAGTTTCATTGTTTAGTAGTTGAGCTGCTTGGATTTGAAGAATTAACTGAAGAATTAAACAACAGTAAAATCCCTGCCCCTCTCATCAGAGGTGTGTGTGTGTGTGTGTGTGTGTGTGTGTGTGTGTGTGCATGTGTGTGTGTGTGTGTGTGTGTGTGTGTGTGTGTGTGTGTGTGTGTGTGTGTGTGTGTGTGTGTGTGTGTGTGTGTGTGTGTGTGTGTGTGTGTGTGTGTGTGTGTGTGTGTGTGTGTGTGTGTGTGTGTGTGTGTGTGTGTGTGTGTGTGTGTGTGTGTGTGTGTGTGTGTGTGTGTGTGTGTGTGTGTGTGCATGTGTCTGTGTGAACAAGCCTGGCAAGAACTGCACCAGAGATATGAAAGCAGAATAACAGAAGTTGAACAGAATCAGGAGCTGTCATTCACTATTGACATTACTAAATGAGATGTCATGCTAATATGTCATGTTCTACAGTAGGACTTACTAGCTAATAAAACAAGTCATTAGAATAATAGAAGCCTACTTTGCTGGAAAAATTTATTTAGCACGTATACAGTACGTGTGTGTGTGTGTGTGTGTACAGTATGTGTGCTCGTGCACTTCTTTCGTGTAACGTCAGAGGTCTTACTCCTTATCTTGTAGCCATGCCCTTAACTCTGGTCCCACATTAAAAAGGCTGGCTTCCGACGGTGGTCTGTATAGGGGGCAGATGGTCAGGATGTGGTCAACAGTCTGCTCAGGGTCTCCACACTCACATGCAGCGCTGTCTACCAGGCCCCACTTCTTTAATGCTGCTTTAAAGCGACCAACCCCAGATCTTAAACGGTTCAGCAGAACCCATTGCCGGCGTGGAAGATCGTCTCCTGTGGCGCCATCTCCTGGATCCCAGATGTAGTGGTGGATACGGGTTGGCCCAGCACTCTCCCACTCTCTCTTCCAGGCTGCCGCCAGCCATCCATTTCTGGATAGGTCCTCAGTGGTGGAACGGAGCATCTCTTGTGCCGCCGTGTTGTAGGGGTGGCGGGACTTGAGTCTGCTCATAGGTGCTGTTATTGTTGTGGTGTTGTGTAGGATGTGCCAGTAATGCTTCACTGCTTTCCTTGCTAGGGCGAGAGTTGCAGCCTCTCGTCGTAGGCCAGCTGGTGCGATTCCTGCAAGGACTGGCAGCAGGAAGACGGGTGTAGCCTTCAGGCATCCAGTGATGATCCGGAGGGCGTTGTTAGTAGCCGCATCAACTTTTTTAACGTGTGGGCTTCTGCTCCAGACTGGGGCACAGTACTCCGCTGCCGAGAAGACCAGGGCTTGGGTGGATATCCGAAGGGTCTTGGCAGTGGCTCCCCAGGTTGTACCAGCGAGGCGTCGGATCAGCGCAACCCTTGATGTTGTCTTTGCCCTGACATCTTCGAGGTGTTGTTTGAAGGACAGTGTCCGATCCAGACGCACGCCAACGTATTTAGGGGCTTGCTGGGACTCCAGACGCTTGTGGTCAGCATATACCTCCAGTTCCCTCTTGGCATCTCTGTTGCAGAGATGGTATGCTGCTGTAACGGTCTTGCTGGTGCTGAGCTGTAGGCGCCACTTTTGTAGATAGGCTACTAGGATGTCCATGTCTTGGTTAAGACCGTCCTCCAGTGCCTTCCATGTGGGTCTTCTCAACATGATGGCAAGATCGTCGACGTAGCCGTATTTTCTGGATGCTGTGACTGGGAGATCGTAGATGTAAATATTAAACAGCATCGGAGAAAGGACTGACCCCTGTGGGACACCGTTCCTCAGTCTTCTGAGCCTGCTGCGCTGGCCATCGCTGGTGTGTAGGACAAAACTGCGGTTAGACAGCATCTCCATGATAAACTTCACCATATGCCGATCAGGTACCATCCTCATCAGCTTCAGGTGGAGTCCACGGTGCCAGACAGTATTGTACGCAGCAGTCAGGTCCAGGTCCAAACGTGTGCTCGTTTAATGGGCGGGAGGGGCGGGGGGGGGCTTTTTATGCTTTTTGGGGGGTTTTGGTGATAAAATATTGAATATTGAACTATAATAATCAGTGCAGGAGCTCACTTATCCTTGAAAGACACTTTTATCACTGACTTAAAAGGCCCATACATCTCCATAAATGTTCAGGGAGGAGGGAATAAGTGCTTACCCTACAGACCCCAAGAAGTGCTGTATTGTTTAATATAAATGCATTTTTTATTCCAATCCCGATTTGTATTTGAGATTCCCAAATCCCATCGGACTTGACTTCTTCGTGTCCCTCAATTGTACCCACGCTATGCATAAAATATAGGTCCGCGGAGAGGCACGCTGAGGAGGCCGTGCAAACTGCAATGGAATATGGGGCATCTCTCTCTCTTTACCTAATATTTTTATTCTATCCTGAAATTTTTCAGTTGGAAGGGCAGTCTATACGTAACGGTAAAAATGTATATATTTTTTTAAAAGGGCACTTTTTTATGAGGCTCAAAAGGGCAGGTGCTCACCCCTTGGGCTCTATGTGTGCACGTGCCTGGTGTGTAATGTAATGTAATTAGCACTCAACACTTTGATGAACATTGACATTGTTACTCAGCTGATAGAGTTGTGCCCTTCCAGATGACTTGTCGTACAGAACTTGTAAGTCGCTTTGGATAAAAGCGTCAGCTAAATGACTAAATGTAAATGTAATGCTCACAATGCCTCATTGAGTCAGGACTATAAATGCAAAACGTCATTATTAATGATACAAATAGTGTCTAATTAATGATCATTATAATTATTTAATTCCACCGATGTCTGTAGTATCTGCAATCCCCAAAGTCCCAGAGAAAGCTGTTGAAACCACACCGGTCTGTCCGACTTACGACTGCCTTTTCGAGTACGTAAATCCTACGTAAATCTTACGGAGAATTTACAATACGAAGCCGTTCGAGAATGCCGAATAAGTAGGTAAATCGGGTTACGAAGGAATTCCTTGGTAAGTTTTACATATGTCCGTTCGAGAATGAGGACCAATGACTACAGGAATGATAGAGAAATATAAACAACTACTGTAAATAGACTACATAAAATCGCTGACAAACACAAAACAAGTTCAGCAAATAAATGACAGTAAAATATCTTTGAAAATGCAAATGTGTGTGTGTGTGTGTGTGTGTGTGTGTGTGTGTGTGTGTGTGTGTGTGTGTGTGTGTGTGTGTGTGTGTGTGAGAGTGTGTATGTGAGTGCTTGTGTGTGTGTTAGTGAGAGTGTGTGTGAGTGTTTTTGTGACGACATTTACTTATGTTGGCTCCCAGGGTAAAGGGCTACATTTCCTGAGTTTGCAGAATGAAGAGGCTCTTATTGATATTGATCCAATATTGTGATAAACTACCATTTCCAGTGCCTGTGCGGTACGTACAGTTTGTGACTTCATACTGTCCACTCTGGGAGCATAACTGAATCCCTGCAGAACGCAGGAGCATTGGCCTTGTTTATTATTATTTTGTATTGTATTTTTGTATTATTGTTGTTGTTTTGTATATGTGTAATATGGACCTTGAGTCTGGAATAAAGTCTTCATCTTCATCATCATCATTGCACGATTTAAAGAAATATGCAGGAGGCATGTAAAGACTTGACTCCTAACATTTTCTTTCAAATGTATCAAGTTGCAGTTAAAATTGTACATAGATCATGAAATGTATATATGAAAAACGAATGAGAATAATTAGCATGTTTATCAACGCTGTGTGTGAGAATCATGATCATCCCAGACAAGGTATGCAACATTGCAGTTATCCATCAAAATGAGTAGTACCGTGAGGTGATAGGCGTACATGACACGATGCTAGACAGAGTCAGCTTCCTGTATTTCATAATTTGCTATATGTACCCACTTAGATGATATATATATATCATCTAATTTAATATTGGATTTGGGTAACATAGTGGTCAAATACTCAGGTTTGTCTAAAACCAGCTGAAATGCCAGAAGCAACAAGAAGAAAAAATAGCCAAGTGTGTTTGGTTTGGCTGATAACATGGTGTCCCCCACGTCCAATCTGTCTATACCCCCACGTCCAATCTGTCTACACCCCCACGTCCAATCTGTCTACACCCCCACATCCAATCTGTCTACACCCCCCCGTCCAATCTGTCTACACCCCCCCGTCCAATCTGTCTACACCCCCCCGTCCAATCTGTCTACACCCCCACGTCCAATCTGTCTACACCCCCACGTCCAATCTGTCTACACCCCCACGTCCAATCTGTCTACACCCCCACGTCCAATCTGTCTACACCCCCACGTCCAATCTGTCTACACCCCCCGTCCAATCTGTCTACACCCCCACATCCAATCTGTCTACACCCCCACGTCCAATCTGTTTACACCCCCACGTCCAATCTGTCTACACCCCACGTCCAATCTGTTTACACCCCCACGTCCAATCTGTCTACACTCCCACGTCCAATCTGTCTACACCCCCACATCCAATCTGTTTACACCCCCACGTCCAATCTGTTTACACCCCCACGTCCAATCTGTCCTACACTGCCGAACAACAACAGTTGGACAGTGAGGACGAGTCAGGAGACACTCCTAAATGAAACACATGGCTGTGTAGCAACAGATAAGAGACGATAACAACGATTTTGGAACAGAAATTAACAGCATGGTTGAGTCAGTTCCAAGCCTTAACAAAAACACTATGTTATACTTGACAGATTAGAGCAGGGGTGGTTTTAGTGATTTAGTAGATATAATCTGTCTTCATTGAAGGAATAGTTCTAAAATAGTCTCTCTTCATTTAAGTAATAGTTCTAACATAGTCTGTCTTCATTTAAGGAATAGTTCTAACATAGTCTGTCTTCATTTAGGGAATAGTTCTATAGTCTGTCTTCATTTAGGGAATAGTTCTAACATAGTCTGTCTTCATTTAGGGAATAGTTCTAACATAGTCTGTCTTCATTTAGGGAATAGTTCTAACATAGTCTGGCTGTCTCTTAGGCCTTATGTCTAACTGTCTTCATTAAAGGGTAATGTCACCCATTTTAAGAAGTCACATAATGTACTTCCTGTGCCCCAGGACAGTTCAGTCAGTATTTATGATGTAAAATCTAGACACGACCAACCGACCAGGTGAGCGACATTGTCATCCCCAGAGACCCTTGTTAGTTCTCACCAGTGGGGCTTGTAAAGTCTCTGATATTTGAACTAACTCTGTTACCTGTTCAATCTCTCTCACTTCATATTATTTTATAGATAATCTCATCTGTCTTCACAGCACTATAGTGGACTCTCTCTCTCTCTTCATCTTTCTCTCTCTCTCTATATATATATATATATGACCTGTTGTGTTCATTTCTCCTACTGTCATATTCTTTCTAAGTTCCATCCATCATACACACACACACACACACACACACACACAAACTGTGAGCCCTCTCAGCCTTTCCAAAACCTCAGAGTGAATGAGAGAAAGAGAGAGAGAGAAAGTGATTAAGGGGGGAGAGACAGAGAGCAGTGTGGTTTCCCATGATGCCCTAGGGCTGGATGATTAATCAAGTTTCAATTTCAATTACGATTTTGTCTTCCCACAATCATGAAAACAAGATCATTGAGATAAAACTATTATTGTGCCACATGTTGCATTGCTCTGATTTTGTCTAAGGTGTGTGTGTGTGAGAAAGGTAAAACAAATTCTGTCAATGTCATTTCCATAATGGAGCAGCGGTATGATGCCCTGTGAAAACAACCAAACCTTATCGTCCGGTCTCAAACCTCACTAGATCATCCCGTAATAGTCTCCAGTGGCTCGGGAGGTAGAGCAGTCGTCTGGCAATCCGGAGGTTCACGGTTCGATTCCCGGTCAGCGTGTCAATGTGCCCCCTCGCTGGAGACATTTAAGGCCAGACTAAAAATCCACTTTTAGCCTTCAATAAACCCTGATTTTCCCACACCCTAACTCACACACTCCCATGCAATTTTATCCTGCCCCCTCCCCCTTGTAACTCTTCTTGTACTCCTCTGTCCCTTGTGTGCTATACTGTACTTTGTCTTTGTACTCCCCTATCCGCATGTTGGCCTATTCTCTGAATGTACTGTCTTGTCCTGCTGTGTCTTTTTGTATTTTATATTATGACATTTTATGCTTCGATTGTACAGCACTTTGGTTGGCTCTTGAGTTCTTAAACATGCTTTATAAATAAATGACTTGACTTGACTTGAGCAAGACACTTAACCCCCAATTGCTCCCGATGAGCAGGTTGACACCTTGCGTGGTCGCCTCCGCCGTCGGTGTGTGAATGTGTGAGTGAAAGGGTAAAATGTGAGGAACAAATTGTAAAGCGCTTTGGATAAAAGCGCTATATAAAAAAGCAGTCATTTACCGTCTTTAAACCTGGTCCCATAGTCATATAATACAGACCACGTGCATCCCATAATAGTATAGAACTGTGTGGGATAGTTTAAACCTGGTCCAGAATACAGACCACTTCCATCCCATAATAGTATATAACTGTGTAGGACATATAGATTAAACCTGGTCTATAATACAGACCACATCCATCCCATAATAGTCACTCTAGAACTGTGTAGGATAGATTGTTTAAACCTGGTCCCCTAGTCATATAATACATAAAACCATCATTATCAATATTAAATTAAAGACTTAAAAAAATAAGTCTAGTCCTGATCACCCTGAATATGAAAATAAAGAACACATGTTAAAGTGCTGAGTATGAAGAACAAGAGGAGTCTATGTGGGTTCATATGTTTTTAATATAAATGTGATTTTTATTTAGACATGGTGTTATAGTGACCGGAGGCATGGGGTCGACTCACCTTCAACTCAGCCAACCATGGACATACAAGCTGCCAATTATAAGTCCTTCAATCTATTATTTCTTAAATGTCAACCTGAATCCCATGGTTCTGTTGTGAGGACACGTGATAATTAGCCATAAAACTCACAAACACGTTCTCTGTCTTGAGAGCTCGGCCGCGAGTTGGTACGTTGGTTACGTTTTATGTCTGATTATCAGGTGGAAATGCCTCATTATTTAATTGGTTGGACAAGACAAAAAGTTTGATTCTCTCCAGTTTATTTATCCAGAGATTTCTGGTTTATTTGTAAGTTGTTGTAATTAAATAACTGGACGCTATAGGCTTCTCTTAATAAAATGTTTCCAGTATTTCAATAGGGAATTATCATAATAATTGACTGAATTGAGAAAAAAGGGACCCCAGCCAGCTGGTAAAACACTGATCAAATTGCACACAAGGTTAGTTTATTTAATATCCTCCATTCAGAAACACAGGAAACCACACCAGTGCAAACAGGAAATAGAAATACTCCGCTCTGTGACTTCCTGTTTCCTTCCCATCTTCACAGGAAGTGAAGTCAGGTTTTGGTCCGCACGTTAAATCATAATACTTTCAGATGCAGATTTAGATGGTCCAACTCACATCCACTTTCTAATGTAGAGAAGTTGTGCCTCTTTGTCTCAAAGCCTTTATGGTAAAACACACAATAGGGAGAGATCTGGGAAATATGGACGGGTTTGCTTGAACAAGATGTCATCATCATTATCATCATCATCATCATCATCATCATCATCATCATCATCATCATCATCATCATCATCATCATCATCATTGGTGTTATAACGATCATTTGATGTGCTAATCATCATCACCAGCATCAGCATCATCAGTTACACTGAAAACATATTATAATTATTACCAATCAATTATTATCAATATCATCTTCATCATTATCACCACCATTAACATTGTCATCATCATCATCATCATCATCATCATCATCATCATCATCATCATCATCATCTTCATCATCCTCATTATCATCTTCATCACACACACACACACACACACACACACACACACACACACACACACACACACACACACACACACACACACACACACACACACACACACACACACACGATACAGGGGTTATAGAAGCAAGCAGTTCCAAAACAGTCCTCTATGGCTCACGTACATAGATTCCATTCAAAATAAACTAAAGATAAATAGCTCTTTTTTTATTCTCACTTAGTCTTCCCTTTTCAACACCTGATAAAAAAGAGAGAAACAGGCTGATATTTTCCCACAGTTTCTTCCAAAAGTTCCTTAAAATAATGTCCATATCTTTACAATTTGACAGTACAAAATGACAGTATTTCTGGAGAATGGCTGTGAACCAGTCCTATACCTGTAGTTCACAGATGTTGAACCAGTCCTATACCAGCAGTTCACAGATGTTGAACCAGTCCTATACCTGTAGTTCACAGATGTTGAACCAGTCCTATACCAGCAGTTCACAGATGTTGAACCAGTCCTATACCTGTAGTTCACAGATGTTGAACCAGTCCTATACCAGCAGTTCACAGATGTTGAACCAGTCCTATACCTGTAGTTCACAGATGTTGAACCAGTCCTATACCTGTAGTTCACAGATGTTGAACCAGTCCTATACCTGTAGTTCACAGATGTTGAACCAGTCCTATACCTGTAGTTCACAGATGTTGAACCAGTCCTATACCTGTAGTTCACAGATGTTGAACCAGTCCTATACCTGTAGTTCACAGATGTTGAACCAGTCCTATACCTGTAGTTCACAGATGTTGAACCAGTCCTATACCTGCAGTTCACAGATGTTGAACCAGTCCTATACCTGTAGTTCACAGGTGTTGAACCAGTCCTATACCTGCAGTTCACAGATGTTGAACCAGTCCTATACATGTAGTTCACAGATGTTGAACCAGTCATATACCTGTAGTTCACAGATGTTGAACCAGTCCTACTAGTAGTTCACAGATGTTGAACCAGTCCTATACCTGTAGTTCACAGATGTTGAACCAGTCCTATACCTGTAGTTCACAGATGTTGAACCAGTCCTATACCTGTAGTTCACAGATGTTGAACCAGTCCTATACCTGTAGTTCACAGATGTTGAACCAGTCCTATACCTGTAGTTCACAGATGTTGAACGAGTCCTACTAGTAGTTCACAGATGTTGAACCAGTCATACCAGTAGTTCACAGATGTTGATACCAGTAGGTTGTAGCATCTGTAAATCCTGTACCCTTTTGCTATACACCTTAAAAATAGATTGATTTCTGTAATCCATCATGTTGTACAGTCTGTCACATGGTATGGTCCATCATGTTGTACAGTCTGTCACATGGTATGGTCCATCATGTTGTACAGTCTGTCACATGGTATGGTCCATCATGTTGTACAGTCTGTCACATGGTATGATCCATCATGTTGTACAGTCTGTCACATGGTATGATCCATCATGTTGTACAGTCTGTCACATGGTATGGTCCATCCTATTAGAAGTAGAACTCCTCCATTGCTGAGCTGTCAGCTGTCAATTCTGAACAGTTTATGAACAGTTTATGAACAGGTTTATGACAGCTGAGTGAATCCTCTCATGGGGTTGCAAATCATTTAGAATAAAAAGTTGAAAGCATCCATCACACTCTCAATCTCTGGTTTTCACTGGGAACAACTGTCTCCATTTTACAGCAGCCATTTGGTTTCCGCAATATGAAAGAATAACAGCCAATCAGTGAGCAACAGGTCACAGCATATCTGGGTGGAAAAACTGTAATGGAGTGACTCTACGGCAGACCGACTGTTTAGAAATGACTGAAAGAAATCAAAGTGGCATTTTGTGTGCTTGTCCACGTTAGTCTCCAACCAACACGCTGATTGTCTGGAGAGGGCCAGGTTGTGTTCTAACCCTGCCTACGTTTGTGCTTCATCAAAGGCCCTGGAGATCAGCCCAGTCCAAATATGGTCGTTTGATCTCCATGGTTGTGGTAACCAGGTTGGCAGGGTAATGCCATGGCAACCCCATGTGTCCTCTAATTGTTTTCCACCTACAATTCAACAATTATTCTACTCTCTTTCTTTACAATTTTGGAGTTTGTCTCTCGAGCCATCTATCTCTATCCCTATCTTCAACAAAGAGGTCATCTGAGGTTAGTAGAGGTTGTTTAAAAGGTCACATGGGTTGCATGGAGGCAGATTGGTTGACTGAGCAGAGATGGGATGAGCTTTAAGCAGAGTGCTATGGGAAGGTTTAGTCAAGTTTTGAGGGTGTACAAACCGAGTTGTCTAATGGGAACATTAGAGCTCAGTTTGAGCTCTTTGTAGTTCTTTACATTGGAGCTCATTTTGTAGTTTTTTACATGGATACATTAGAGCTCAGTTTGTAGTTATTTACATTAGAACTCATTTTGTAGTTTTTTACATGGATACATTAGAGCTCAGTTTGTAGTTATTTACATTAGAACTAATTTTGTAGTTTTTCTTTTCACATGGAGACATTAGAGCTCAGTTTGTAATTTTTTACATGGAGAAATTAGAGCTCAGTTTGTAGGGCATTACATGGAGACATTAGAACTCAGTTTGAGCTAAGTTTGTAGCTCTTTAAATTAATACATTAGAGTTTAATTAGTAGTTCTTTACTATGAGACATTAGAGCTCAGTTTGTAGTTCTTTACATGGAGACATTAGAGCTCAGTTTGTAGTTCTTTACATGGAGGCATTAGAGCTCAGTTTGAAGTTATTTACATGGAGGCATTAGATATTAGTTTGTAGTTCTTTACATGGAGGCATTAGAGCTCAGTTTGTAGTTCCTTACACAGAGATATTAGAGCTCAGTTTGTAGTTATTTACATGGAGGCATTAGAGCTCAGTTCGTAGTTCTTTACATGGAGATGTTTTAGTGGAGATGGAGAGACTGATGGGACACCAGATTCGGACAGGTCTTCAGCAGATGTAAACTCACTCAGATCAATTCTTGTTATGTGGGGACCTATGACTTACTTTAGGTCCTGAGACATAGTTTAAGATACACCGAGATCATATATTGTTTGGGGGTTTCGATCTGTACAGTATATATATATATATATATATATATATATATATATATATATATATATATATATATATATATATATATATATATATATATATATATATATATATATATATATATATATATATATATATATATATATACAGTATATATAACACACACATACACATTATATATATATATATATATATATATATATATATATATATATATATATATATATATATATATATATATATATATATATATATATATATATATATATATATATACATATACAGTATATATATATATATTCTCCATCCAGGGCCCATCTAATTCATGAGCCATTCTGTTGGAGACTAGGGTTAGTGTGACAAAATGTAATTTATGAGTCGTTATTTCTGCTGTGTTTCATGATGGCTGAATTAAACATCGGTGTACAGGTCACAGGAGGGCAGATCACAGGCTGGCTGAAGAGAGGGAAAGATAAAGAGGGAGGGGTGGAGAGATGAGAGTAAAAGGGATGGATGGATGAGGGAGGGGTGAAAACAGACCAACTGTCTTTCTCTGTCTCTCCCTTCTCCCTTCCTTTTTTCTCTCTCTCTCTTCATTGTGATTTTAAATAAACTACAGAAGAGATGTCGTTTTTTATTATAGCTGTTGTAGTTGATACTGTACCTCCCTACAGTAGGTGGGAGGTTGACTGGTTATTGTTGAAGCAGTGCTACCATAGCTAGCTATAGTAGCTAGCCCTGGTGCTGCGGTTGTTGTTGTTGTTGTTGTTGTTGTTGTTGTTGATGAGGATGTTGTTGTTGATGGTCGGCTCTCCCCACTGAACAGGTGGTGTTTTCAGGGAGAAGTGGTCAGGGAAGTTGAGGTCATGCAAGCTAGCTACAGCTGCAGTCTTTTGATCGTCCTCTGTCTCAACAAACTGCTCAGAAAGCAGTCCAACAGTCTGATCTGTGCCACAATCTCCCCAACACAGCAGCACAGAAACAGTCTAAACAGTTCTGCAACCAGTTCTGCAATATGTTGATGTGTGCGTTAATTCTTTCCACTTCCTGTTTTAATTGACTGCATCTGTGGGCTAGCGTATGCAGTGGCTAGCTAGCTTAGCGTTTAGCAGGCTAGCCAGTAGCTTAGCTGTTAGCCGGCGTTTGGGGGTGGAGCTTTGCGCAGCCATTGGTAGAACTGTCGCCGGTGGAGACGGTGCCAACGCACGTTGCCCTCAACGATCTCTAGCGCCCGCGGCAGCGCCGGCCCTGCCGCTCCACCCGACTGAATGAACTCCTTTAACTGATAGGGGGGTGGGGGGTAAAGAGATAGATAGACAGTGAAACACAGAAATAAATAAATAAAGATAGAAAGAGGAAGATGGTTGAACAGGTTGAAGAAGAGAAGGAGAAAGGAAAGAGAAGAAGATGGGAACAGAAGATGGACGGACAGAAGAGGAAAGGAAGAAATTATTATTATCAAAAAACCCAAGAATATTAAACACCTGTCAAACTCAAAGAGAGATATACTGTATAGATGTTAAATAGACCTCAGACAGAGGCTACTTTCATCCTGAAAGGGAAAGGTGGTCTTTTTTATGGCGGAGAGATTTGCAGGTAACCTTGAAGGATCATTTAAAGTTGCTTTGTGAAAAAAGTAGAAACTTTCTTATAAGAGAAACTTGACAAGTTGTCAGGAAACTGGGGAGGAATTATAAAGTGAACATGTACAAAGTACCACTCTGTCTGACAAGAGGCTGACTGAGAAGGAAACTGTTCAAAGTAGCACTACAAGTTAGTTGAATTTCCTATGAAAAAAGAGACCCAGAGCTTTCGATGAGCTTTCGAATTCCATAAAACTACAGTACTACTCACACCAGCCCCTGTCAAACTTGGAGCCGTCTGGCATGAAATAATTCTTCAATGCTATTTTTCATGATTATATCTTACGGTTCGAACAAACCTGAACGCTATTGCCATAAAATAGAACGCAGTTTGTTTATTTACCTTTTTGTGAACATCTAGAAAAAAGAACGCATCTCAATCTGATGAAAAATGTAATTTTTTTGGGCAATTTTCATTATAAAAAAGTAACTGTACTTACAGTAGCCTAGCGTAGATTTCATTCACAGTCTTTGCTGCCCTGTTACAGGCGCCTGGTGGGTACTAAATCCAGATTGAACTCTGCCATTGGAAAGAGGAGATTTGACCCGATCCATAGATGTATGACTTGACCATAATAAGGTAAATTATAGGCTTGATATTCTATATTCTATATTCATATTTAAAATTGCTATGTTTCCACGTCTGGTCAATGTTAACATGGTGTTATTCACCACCAAAGATGAAAAAGAAAAGTATAACAATTATTTATATTCTCATTTGGTTCATTACAATTTACTCAAGCATAGTAACAGACACAATGTTTCTGACACTGTGCATAATGTTCCCTGAGGTCCATAGATGTCCCTAGATACCAATAACATGCTAATGGACCTTGTAGAAGTGGAGCAATCATCCATTTACTTGGGTATGTACTTTTAGGCAAGTTTTCTGAAAATATGGCTAGGGCTTAAGAGGTTATTCCGGGGTCATCCCTATGTTCCCCGGGTTCTATGTTCCCCGGGTTCTATGTTCCCAGTTTACAAAAAAAAAATTCTAAGTTCCCCGCTCCAGAAAAAAAGGTTATATGTTCCCCGGTCCCGCCCGCTCCCGAAAAAATAAAGGGTTCTATGTTCCCCACTGAAATAAAGGGTCTATGTTCCCCGGTGGCAAAGCCCAGAGGAAGCAGCTCGCCACCAAGGCTTTGTACATACTACTACTACTGGCGTTATAGGAATTAGACTTTGAGCAGTCATCGAATTACAGTAGATAAAACAGTTTATTGCGTTTATTGTGTGTGTGTGTGTGTGTGTGTGTGTGTGTGTGTGTGTGTGTGTGTGTGTGTGTGTGTGTGTGTGTGTGTGTGTGTGTGTGTGTGTGTGTGTGTGTGTGTATACAAAGCAATAAAAGCTTATTTTGGATTGATTATCGCCTATCTGGTCGGCCTGTTTATACAGAATTATATATAAGCCTATATATATATATATATGTGTCTCATTGAAGAAATATGTTGCATGTTTGTATAGGCTATAGGCCTATAGTAATCGTTTTGAGAAAAATACAGAATAATGTAGCCTATAATACAAAAAGCATGTCGAATTAATGAGTAAATGGAATGTATTTTTCATGATTACGGTGGTGGCTCTTAAAATAGCCTTTGGGTTATGAATGTAGAAAAACACAGCCAAATTAAGCGCATTCTCCACGGATGCGGCGGGCCAGCTGGATGTCTTTGGGCATGATGGTCACCCTCTTGGCGTGGATCGCGCACAAGTTGGTGTCCTCAAACAGGCCCACCAGATAAGCCTCACTGGCCTCCTGAAGAGCCATGACAGCAGAGATTTGGAAGCGCAGGTCGGTCTTGAAGTCCTGGGCGTTTTTCTCTGACCAGGCGCTGGAAAGGCAACTTGTGGATCAGCAACTCGGTGGACTTCAGTGCAGCCAATAGGCTCTTGCAGCTTCGGCCTATCATGTTTATCCCGTTAGCTAAATCTAATTATACGGTGACCTGATGTTGGCCATCTTGTTAAGACCCATTTATAATACTATGGTGTATTGAACATATCGCTGCTGTCGGGACAAAACCTCATAACTCCAAAAACCCAACTTTTCAGCAGATGAAAAACACAGATGTGAGGGTGAATAGAGTTAGGAGGTTTAGACAGATGATCGGTTTAATGCTTTCCCATTGTTTAAACTTTGTAAAACCCACACACACATATGGAGGATGATCTAAGGAGTTGATTTATATAAAAAAAATTAAAAATTAAAATGGAGTTATGAGGTTTTGTCCCGCCAGCAGCGATATTATCTTTGATAGGCCTACGTGCAAATCTGTTGCACCATCTATCTACACCCTCACACAACTCTGTCGCTTTTTCGGGAGTAGCGGGGGGGGGGAACATAAGACCCTTTTTTAGTCGTGACGTGTACGTTTGAGAACACTACCGTAATGACAGAGAATGAAGCACAGCTGACATGGTCGGCCCTCACACAACTCTGTCGCTTTTTCGGGAGCGGGTAGCGGTTTTCGGGAGCGGGTAGCGGCAGTGGGGAACATAGAACCCGGGGAACATAGGACCCTTTTTATCGCGAGCGGGGAACATAGAACCCGGGGAACATAGTCATGTTCCCGTTATTCCTACACCACTACTCAGTGATTGTGAATGTACATCTTTCTAAGTCACAATACATACAGTATATACATACATACACATATCTACACTTAAATGCACTATTCTTTATACATTTAAATATGTGTAGGGGGAGAGTGGGGTGAGTAGTGCCAAGGGGCATGTAGTTCCACCCCTGTTATCTAGAAAACCATAGAAGAAGTTGGTCATGTGACAACATATTTTTGAAGAGGCATCCATTTCACTCAACCTGCAGAGAAGGGAGACACCTGGCTTGAGAGGTAAGCACATTTAAGTTCAAAAAACTGTTTTTTGCCCTCCAAAGTAAAATTTGTATGATCAAGGTTTTTTTATTGCTGTGTTTGAACAATTATAGACAACTTTGAAAACAGTTCACACATGTTTTAGTGTTTTAGTAAGCTACACCATGAGTCTATACAGTTAGCATGATGCTAGCTCAAAACAGCTGGGGGATGCATTTTTTTCAAAATGGTAGGCTTGGGGTGATTTGTGCCAAAGGGCCTGGGTTAAGTTGTGCCAGATATTCTCTTTGTTAAGTTGCCCCAAATTATTTTATTAACTATATATATTACTTTATTGTATTTTATTGTTATTGTACATTGCATTCTTGCATTTGATCACTAAAACTATGTGATATTCTTAATTTTAGACCAAAATCCATCATGCCACGCAGATATACAAACGGAAGACAGACAGGGTTTCAACTCCTCTTGAGAAGTTGGAAAGAGCAGTGAAAGAGGTGCAACAGGGGAAGACTATACGTCA
>NC_140179.1:85313581-85341081 GCF_963971535.1 Notolepis coatsorum | reverse complement strand
CGCACAAACACACTTACACACACACTCACACACTGTACCCTGTGATCTCAGGATAGAGCTACTTATGTAAATGACCCAGTAAATGTCAGGCAGGTTGGGGGGGAAAAAGGCACAATCATTCCAAAGACATGGTCATGCTACATGGTCCTCTAATCTGTAATTATGTAAGCAGGACGGGAGAGAGAGAGAGAGAAAAGAGAGAGAGAGAGAGAGAGAGAGAGAGAGAGAGAGAGAGAGAGAGAGAGAGAGAGAGAGAAGAGAGAGAGAGAGAGTGAGAGAGGGAGAGAGGGGGAAGAGAGGTGGATAGAGAGAGAGAGGAAGGGAGGGTGAGTTGGAGAGAGGAGAGAGAGAGGGAGGGAGTGGAGGTGGAGAGAGAGTTGGATGGAGGTGTTTTTTATTGAGTTCATTGAGAAATAATTGGGTGATAATCTGATTGATAAATGTTTGGTAATGAGTGTGCTTGTGTATGCTGGGAGCCGGAACTAATAACCAGAGTGTGGAATGGTGTGAAGGTGAAGTGGAGCGCAGGAATGGCATGCAAGCGAGTTGGTTGCATTCTCTGTGACAACCCATGGACATTGTTTGTTTGGAAAACAAGTGTTGAACTATTATTGGATCGACCGCCGCCAGGTCGCCACTCAATATTTTAGTCTTTCACAATGGTCACCATGTCAAATTAGGCAATCCTAATGCCATAAAATCCTGCCGCTTTGTGTTCCGCAAAGAAAAAGAAAGAGATTATGAACCCAGTTCCTCTGCATCACGAAGAGGACGGTAGCCTATAGGCTGCATATTTTATTATTATTATATATTTTTTTAAGAGAACTTGAGGTAACGATAACACATGTGTTAACATGTCAAGAACATTTTGTGACTAGTTACCAGGTTAGCTAGCTACTATAGATACCAGGTTAGTTAGCTACTGTAGCCAGTGATGTACCTGCACGCGTTCAATGAACGATCGTTCATGAACGCGTTCGTATTTTGGGCGAACGTGAACTGAACGTACTGTATTTCCGCTAGATGAACGTAATTGAGAACGCGTTCATTCTCAGCACTGTATAACGGCGTTCAAAAGTGCGTTCATTCTCAGCACTATATTATAACGGCGTTCAAACGTGTGCCAGATTTCATATGCCTTTCAGCCGAAAACCCAGTTACAGGCTTCAAAATAATGCGGAAAGCCACCCAATCTGGCAACCGCTCTGGGCGGGGCTTCGGGGAGTCTGGTAGTAGAGCAGCAGCACTCGCACTTTCAGAAGGCTCTGCACTCTCTCAGAGTCAGACTCTACAGCTTCAGCGTATCAGCATTTAAAAGAGTTTTAGTCAGTAAATGTTTTGCACTTTGAATATTGAACTTTGAGGTACAACCTTAAGGTTTCATACCTCAGCCTGGTTCCTACCTCGTGTTGTGTTAGTACTAGGGATGTCCGATATTATCGGCCTACCGATATTATCGGCCGATATCGGCATTAAAATGTGATATCGGAAAATATCGGTATCGGTTTTCATTTTCTTTATTTTTTTTACATTTCTATAGAAATGATGTCCGATATTATCGGCCTACCGATATTATCGGCTGATATCGGCATTAAAATGTGATATCGGTTGATATCGGTATCGGAAATTAAGAGTTGGACAATATCAGTATATCGGTATAGGTAAAAAAGCCAATATCGAGCATCCCTATTAGTACAGAGTTATGTCGGCACATGTTTATATGTTATATGTTTGCACAATGACTACTTTCACTTTTGGTACTTTAAGTATATTTAGATTATTATACTTAATAAAGACCATTCAAGAAGCACGTTTTTCCTCATGTTTTTGAAAATATACTGTAGAGATGAAAGCTGCAGCTGCTACTAGTGTGGACTGAATGGGCGGCAGCAAAGCGTTATGGAAATGCCAGTATTCTGTGGTTCTATGGGTTGTGGCAATACATTTGACAAATAATAGCTTGCAGCAACGTATTGTAACGTTCGTGGATTCCCACTAGTTATAAGACGACTCTCGTGGCAGGTTGGTAGTTCTCAGTGCAAGTCTTTATTCACAGTTCTCCATTACAGGTTGCGGTATCAGACTCAATGCTACCATTTCCCATGCCCAGAGAGAGTGCACGCTGGGTGCCCCACCCACTTATACCTCCCCAGGTCAGCCCGTGCACTTTTGACTCTGTCAACCCGCGGCTGGCGCGTCCAATAGGGACGCCGTCAGCACCGGGATGGCGGAGTGTTGAGTGACAGCTGAACTGACCAATCGACCCAATCCCCAGGTCGCTACACTACCCCCTCGCCCCGAGAGACGAACCAAACTCACCCACAGTCAACTAGATTAACCCCCCCAGCAAAGCTAGGGCAGCAGCTAGCCACGCGACGCTTCCGGTGGTTAGGCTAACCACCGGTTAAATCTTGTAGCCTAGTTTTGCCAGCAGGCAGCTAGTAGAAAAATGTGGCATGTTCAAAGATGGCCAGTAAAAGAAAAGTCGACAGTGAAAATCGCTGCAATTCAAAGGTGAATGGACTGAAAAATATGCGTGCATCCTCCCAGCACCAAACCAATGTGCCTAATATGCCAAGAAACGGTAGCTCTTGTGAAGAGTGGCCATTTTAAACGCCACGACGAAACAAAACAGTTATTTTGATGCAACCTTTCCTCAAAATTCAGTGCTAAGAACCACAAAAAGAAATGGAATGAAATCATCATATCAAGCTGCAAGCAGAATTATTGTTAAATCTATGTCACAACGAGAAAAAGCAATCAAGTCCTCACTCAGTGGCATAGGTTTTGGCTAAACACAAGAAGCCATTATCTGATGCAAATGTAGCATCCTGAATATTCTGCTATTTATTCAGAAGTGCTGACTTAACCTGTTACTTCCCCTGTGTGCACAAAGACGTGATAAACAGTGTTCCTCTTTGATATCTCGCCCGGACTAATGATGCGAGGTGCTCTTCTTCCTCCGGCTTTGATATGGACCATTAACGTGACATTGAATCATCTTTCTTCCTGCCTTGAGTGTCCCATAGTGGGACCAGTTTGCGGTCGCCAGCAGGGGGCGGTGGTGGCAGGCGGAGCGAAGGAGAAAGGAGCAGCGAGTGAGAAGCTAGTTACCTGGAGGGCGGACCAGGAGGAAGTCCTCTTCGACAGTGAACTCGAACGTGAGCGGACGTGTGCTCTCGAAGAGCCCCGTTGTAGAGCAACGGGAGATAACAAGTACTTTGCTATAACACGGGTTATCCTAGAAGTACAAGCGATAGAGAAGTGTGTGAATAAGTGAAACAGGTTATCCTAGAAGTACAAGCAATAGAGAAGTGTGTGAATAAGCGAAACGGAAAGAAGAACCAACTTCAGTAAATAACGTGTTATCCTAGAAGTTGAAGCGGTATATTAGCTTGCTGCTAACGGCTATAGTGACTCTGAGTACACCACAAGGCGAGCGTCGCTGAAGACAGGTGGTGCCTATATTGCGTTGCGTTAGCTGTATAGGCGACAGCAGGAGGGTCCACCAAGACCCACAGTTTAGCTGTGTTTAAGGTAGCAAACAGTTTAGAGCGCGCCAGCTCAGTCAGCAGCCCCGCAGTGGACGTCTCATCGACGCAGCCGAGGACACCTCTTCTTCCAGCAGAGGTCGCCACAACACAGCACGCTCCTCCAGTTCAGCCACTGCCCCTGCTGCCTACCCCCGCCCGCTGGCTGTTCTCGCGGGATTGCCCGACGGCCATCTTGTCACCCGGACAAGGGGTGGTGAGAGTGGACCCGCCATCTCGGTTAAGTACAGCGGTACTTCGTGTGCCAAAACAATATTCATTTGAAGCGAACGCTAGCAACCAGCGTCTAGGGGTACCCCAACCATTATAAGCCGGCTTTAGCTTAGGTCTTTTATTTGGTAACGTGGGCCCACATGTGATTTATTTTTGTATGGTAATAATATTGTGATGTTCTTGAATTCCCATTGAACTCCTTAATATGTGCCTGGGTCTTCCCCTACTCAAAGCTGGGCTCTTGAATTAATGTACTGAGCACTAGGTGCCTATTTTGGGAATAGCGTCCCCTGTATTGTGAGTGAGAGCACCCGGTGCCTACTGTGATTATACTGCATATGAACCACATGAAGTTATAATCTGTAATTGCTACTTGATCCGGCCTTATATAAAGGAGACGTAGATGGGAGCACGGTGTGTGTGTCTATTACTGAGCCTTGTTCTAACCTTTGTTGACCGGGTAAATATATGACTATCAGCATTACTATTTAACCCTTCCCACCCTATTCGTATCACATGGTTAAAGTTCTCTACAGGTTGTCAAGGAAGGGTACTGCTTTGGGGGAGCGCAATATCTTTAGTCAACTAACAGTCACCAGGTGTGGGAGGGCTAACGGAGGTACTGGGGGAAGTGAGAGTGTGTGGGGACCTACTGCTGACCGCCCTGGAAGGCGCGGAGGACCAGAGTACCACCCCCCAGGTTAGTAAATCCTGGGCCCCATCCGCTCCTGCTGCCCGCCCTCCAGTTCGACGTTCCGGGCCCAAAGACGGGGGTTCAGATAGATTAGAATCTACTGCATCCCGCTACCAGGTGGCCGTGTACAACCACTCCCATAAAGCAGGGATAATCCACCCTGCTACACATACATAATAAAATAATGTATGACTGAAGTGATGGAGACCATGTTTGATGGCAAACAAAAGCAAATCCCCCTCAGATAGCACAGCAACCAGAATAACTGAAATACTGGCTGGTGATTTGATTAAACAGCTTGTGATAGAATAAAAAAATGCTCAGTGTATTTCCATAGCTGTGGATGAGTCCACTGACACCACTGAGAAGCCTATGTTCTGAAGAACCGTTCATGTTCTGAAGAACTGTTCATGTTCTGAAATGTTATTGCTAAAGATTGAGAAGATTGGATCAGTTGTACTTTTTTTTAGAATACACTGAAACCCTTTTTGTGTGGAATATTTGATGCGGCCCAGCCTCACCCAGACTCTACCTCCAGCGGCCCCCAGGTAAATTGAGTTTGAAATCCCTGTTTTAAAGTGTTATTAGTGAAATATGAGTTATAGAAATCTAGTGGGAAAAATATGAGAATTGATGCTAGGAAATGGCGTCGCCATTTTGTTTGTAGTCCTATGAGGAGAGGAGACCCAGGACTTAAAAAAATATATAAAAATACACTTCCTAGCTCAGGCCAGCCCCTGTCAATCATCTGACTCATAGATTTACTTTTTTATTTCTCTTATTTTTTGGGATCATCTCCCACAGAACGTTATTGCCATAAAACAGAATGCAGTCAGTTTCTCTACCCTTCTGTGAACGTCTAGCAAAAAACGGCGTTGCAATCATAATAAGGTCATTTATAGGCCTGATATTCTATATTCTATAATCATATTTCAAATTGCATGTGTCCGGATGGCAGAATTCAGTACTGTCTCTACAAAATCTCCTGTTTAATCATCTTCCCTTTATTAATTTGCTTAGATTCTTTGTACACATGATCTCAAGAAGGTGCTGAATGAGCTCAGTGGCAATTGTCTGGTCATTTCTGTCCACTCAGATTCTGGTGAACCTCTTCCGGTGCGCCATAGAAAGCATACTCAGTAACCGCATGACTGCAGGTAAGGCAACTGCTCTGTCTAGGAGCGGATAGCACTGCAAAGGGCGGTGAAAACCACCCAAAGCAGCGCCGGTACATCACTCCAGGTGTCTCAGGACACCTCTCACCCCAACCACAGACTGTTTGCCCTCCTCCCCTCTGGGAGGCGCTACAGGAATCTCAGCTACAGGACCAGCAGGCCCAGGAAGCTGTCATCATGCTGAACCCCCGGAAATTCCAGTAAGAGTAGAATGGATTGCACGGAACAAGTTGCACCCTTACTTAAAATTCATTATGAATTGAAAATGGGGGACCCTGATGTAAACAAGACGAAAGTCTTTCTCTGGTCTGCATCCCCTTAACAATTGTGTGTATTGAGCCGTACTGTATTGTACCCATTCTGCAATCTGTTAATTAAATGTTCATTCAATCAATCACCGTGCAGATTCTTTCTCCATTGTTTGTGAATCTAGCCCTTAAAGTGTTCCATTGAAAATGTAAATCTCCCATATTTATAACCTTTTCTCTTATAGCCAGAACGTGCAGAGTTATCACGAGAAAACCAGCTGGGATGGATGACGACACACACACAGACACAGACGCACGCACGCACGCACGCACGCACGCACGCACGCACGCACGCACGCACGCACGCACGCACGCACGCACGCACGCACGCACACACACACACACACACACACACACACACACACACACACACACACACACACACACACACACACACACACACACACACACACACACACACACACACACACACACACACATCTCTAGGTCTCAGAGAGATTGCTTCTTTGTGTCTGATATTGATTTTCTAGCTCAGTAAATTGTCCTTCAATATGGTTGGAATTAATATATGTTCTGATGCCATCTGTTACCATCTGAGTGGACACACACACACACACACACACACAACACACACACACACACACACACACACACACACACTGGACACAAGCCAACACACATAAAAATTGTTTTAGCCCCGGGGCTTATGGGTAGAGAAATGTTACCAACAAGAACCTCAGATAGAGAAAGAGAGAAGAGAGAAGAGAGCCAGAGAGAGGGGGAGAGAGAGAGGGGGGTAGAGAGAGGTAGATAGAGAGACAGAGAGAGACACATAGAGAGAGAGAGAGAGAGAGAGAGAGAGAGAGAGAGAGAGAGAGAGAGAGAGAGAGAGAGAGAGAGAGAGAGAGAGAGAGAGAGAGAGAGAGAGAGAGAGAGAGAGAGAGGTAGACAGGGATATATAAATGTGTTACCTGTTCAGTAGGAATGTATTATCAGAGCAGGTCAAGGCTTCCAGCAGTATCTTCTTCTCTGAGACGGCATTGGAGGAATGAAACTTCATCCAGATGAACTCCCAGACATCTTCATCCATTAAAGACACCCCCGTACAGTAGACTATGTCTCTGACGTTGGGAGGGATTCTATTATAGAGTAGAATGGAATAGAATGGCATAGAGTTAGTATTTTCAAGATTCAAGATTCAAGAGATTTATTCGTCACATACATACACGAGAAATATAGTGAAATGAAGGTGGCCATGCCCGCTTTGATTGTGCAAAAATGACAAATAATAATAGAATAAAATAGAATAGATGAGGCGCAGCCAGGGGAACGATTCACTGCCGCTACATTGTTTATGCTTCATTTAGTGCCGAAAACGGATCGGAAAGCGGCAAATTAAACATAATCAAGGGTAATTTTCTTCAGTGCATCAAAATGCCAAAGAGCTGCTGTGTGACTTTTTGTACCAATAACAAAATCAAAACTCAAGTTTTATATAATTTACCAGTTGAGGCATCACGGAGGAAAAAGTGGCTGGCGGCTATCAAGAGGGCACACATACGCAGACGGGAGAGTCGACCAAAGCAGACACTGGTCCCCCAAGTCAAATCATACGTATGTCTGCTCTACCCATTTCATAACCGGTGAGAATAAGGAACAAATATTTATATCGTAAATGTATTATTGGCTGTGAGGCTGTAAACAGCAGATAAATGTTAGCTGCTAGCTACTTCGCCATATAGTCCATTCTCAGTATATGTGCACTGGAGGCTTCAAGTAACCTACTTGCCTTTTTCATGTTTATATGTTACTACTATTTAAAAAACGGAGCTCACTTTTGCTCGTACACACACACCTGTCGGTTGTCCCCTAAAATAAGATGGCGGTGGTCTCGTGACGTCAGAGTGTCTTTGAGAATGCTAAGCTTACGAATGAAAGGTAATGAGTCCTATATACACTACTATACAATATACAATACAATATACAGTTATACTATATCTAACTATGCTATACTAGCTATACTAACTATACTATACAAAAACTTACCGTTAAAGTTACCTTTTCTTTTGTGTTTAAAGTGACCTGTAGTGTGTTTGTGTGTGAGAGTGCAGGATGTGTGGTGTGTGTGTGTGTGTGTGTGTGTGTGTGTGTGTGTGTGTGTGTGTGTGTGTGTGTGTGTGTGTGTGTGTGTGTGTGTGTATGTGTGTGTGTGTGTGCTGTCCATTAGACAGTACAGTAGACCAGTAGTATACACCAGTACTAGTTAGCACTGTGCCAATGCTGGAGAGAGGTCTCATTATCATTCCGCTATAGGGACACACACACACACACACTCTGGCTTGTTTGTATTTCTTTAAACCAATTACAATCATCCTGGGCTGCACTAAGCAAAATAGTGAGACAGATAATAATAATAATAATAATAATAATAATAATAATAATAATAATAATAATAATAATAATAATAATAATAATAATAATAATAATAATAATAATAATAATAATAATAATAATAATAATAATAATTGTTGTGAAGGGCCAGATTAAACCGAATATATATATTTATTATATATATATATTTAATTGTATTTGTATATTCTCTAATATTCCCTGATATCCCTTGTATATTCCTTGTACAATATGCATTGAATATCCATTCTAGCCTACTGAACATCCCATAATAGTCTCCATTCTACTATTGGTCGAGACCTTGGTGCCAGGCTGCCATACCCCTCAGACCCAGTTCAAACGTACCGCTCAACATGTACGAACAAGTCCTAGTTCCGCGTAGGAATCTGGCTACCGCACCACTAATGGGACTATTTGTTCATAGTGCGTATATATACTGCGCTACTAAAGTAGGACTTCCTTTTCAGTCCAGTTTCTTACCCTCCAATAGAGTCACAGACGTAAAGCCTCCCCGCGACGCCACGTGTGGGAGTAAGGCCAAGTTCGCCTACCATCGGTATTGAGACATTGTGTATATTAATATTTGAATAGTCATATTTGGCACTATATCGTCGAGTTGGACGTAGTCTATTAAGCTAATAATAGTCTGTTAATATATAGTGCTTCGTACGGTGAGAATACTACCGTAGTCAGTACCCCATCGTTTCGGGCAGAGAACTGGCTGCTTATCCAGGGTGGTTGACCCCACGTGAAGCTGCACCCGAGGAGCCCCAGAGCCGACGAGCGAGTGGACCTGTATACCGGATTATTCTACCGACGACAGCCCGCCTTCCCAGGCACGGATTATGCTTTGTATACGTTGATTATTCCATGGATAAAGACCCCCGACACTGCCGTGTGTTGGAACCCCCCCCCCTGGAGAGGACGCAAGGTGAGGAGACGCTCTGCAAGACGAGGTCGCTTCACGTCTCTCCTCCGTGGACCGGAGGACGCCGGCCCACAAAGAGTCCACCTGCTTTCATCTGTGGTCCAAGGATCGCCGGGGCATTGAACGGCACTACAGTGGGTTCACCTGGGATACCCTTGGCCGGATGAGGCAGCCGGACTCTACCCCCCCCCCCCTTCCTACTCCTGTCGGCTTACAAGCGACCGGATTAACCCCCCCTAGTGTATCCAGTATATAATCATTAAAGTATCATTGCTGTTATTCCTTAAACTATTCCAGGTCGTATATGTACCACCTGCGCCTTCAGAGATTGGACATTCTCTATTGATATACCGACGAATACTCTTGCCATAAAAGTGCATACTAATTCCCATTCATAAATGTGATTGATTTGATTAAGTGCTTGCTCTACACACCATCGCTGTGTAGAAATAAAGACCTATTTCTAATTCGTACATTTGTGTTGGATCCGTTTCATCTACGTGACAGTGTTCATCATAATATATTTATGCCGTGTACTGGGTGGCCGAATATTAAGTACAAAGGTAGTGGTAGTAAGTATCATATCTAGTAATACAGTCAGGGAATTGTACCCCTCAGTTACAATTGGTCCTTCGAGCCGGATGGTAATCAGTGTAATATTAATATAGTGTTATTAATATTGAAATGGCCTATGATGAACACTCCACGAAACGATCCTCCTAACCAACGCCCGCAGCGCGAACGACGGCTCCCTCAGTACTTAGAGGCTTACGCTGTCAGTCAACAACCTAGTCTTCTACTAACAGTAAACGCGGTAAAACTAGAAAGTAAAAGTATGTCTAACCCCAACGCCCAGACTACCCCGACCATAGAGGCCCCTACGGGTTCTAATGTAACTGACCAAGTTCACGGTGGGGACCAGTGGGAACCAGACATGACTTCACACCCCGCCAGTACTGAAGAAGTAGTCCCCGATGAGTCCCGGGAGGAATACAACGCTACCGAGACAGAACTCGGCACGGAAGAAGACGGGGAGAGCACCGTGGAGATAGAGCTCCAAGGCTCCGCAAGGAGTACCCCGAGGGAAGGCTCCCCTATACAACCGCCTTCTCCCAGCGAGGCAGAGAGGACCCTACAGCAGGCCTTCCTCATCAGCCTGAACGCCGCTGCTGAACGCGACCGACTGCAGATCCAGCAGCGGAGCGAAGAAGAGCATATACGTCTAGAAATAAGACGCATTCAGAGAGAAGAGAATGTGGCCCGAGACCGAGCAGACAGCCAGCGAGCAGCTGCTGGTGCTCTACGGGACGCAGAGCGCGACAGACAGCAAGCGCAACTAATAGAACAGCTGATCAGACGGACAACACCCTCTCCCTCCGCCAGAGGCTCCAGGAACTCGTCTAGACACACCTCCAGGGCGGCATCCCCTAGCCGAGTAAACAACCCTGAACTTGACCAACAGATGAGGTCCATACCCCCCACAGACCACCTCCCCCCACCGGTCCAAGCGAGACCTAGCAACCGGGAAGGAGCAGCATATCCTGTGGAGAGGCTAAACCAGAGACTACAAGCACTGGATGACCTAACTGAAGACGAAGAGGAAGATGAGGAGAACCACGCCCGACGACAGCACAGTACTCTACCGGACCAGGAGGTCCGGTACAGCCCAGGCTATACTCCCGCGGAGCTGCGCTACAGACCCCCGACTCTATACACGGGTGAGCACGACGCACGACCCGCACCGAGGAACAGCACCTGGACAAGCGGGCCATGGTACACTGCCGGTACCAGCCCATACCAAGGAGCGGGAGGAGACTCGCCTAGGAGGCCTCTCCCCCAACGCTCGCCGATGTATCCACAGTCAGCGTCATACATTGGCACGCCTATGGTACCCGACTTCACCCAAGAGAACCGGGCCCAGTATACAGAACTCCGCATGTGTCTGGAGACCATGTTGGTGGATGTATTGGATGAACGCCATAAATACGCCATCCTACTGAAGCACTTAAAGGTACCCCGCGCACATAATATAGCGCTCGCCTACGTGACTTCCACCACCCCATACACAGCAGCGCTGGTAGCATTGGACCAGAGGTATGGGCGCATATGGGATTACGTGATCCAGGAGATCCGACACATCGACCGCTTACCCCCAGCAATAGACAATCGAGCACTGGACGACCTGTCCATCAGAGTGCAGTCCCTGGTAGGGATGTTGGGAGCGCAGAGAGAGAAGGGGAGGCATGAACTTTACGCCAACTCAAATGTGGAAAGGATCTTGGAGAAGCTGCCGCCTGCTCGACAGGAGCGTTTTAGGCGACAGAGAGACCACCGAGACCCGAATGGCCCCGAACCGAACCTCCTCGATCTAGCAGACTTCCTGGCGAGAGAAGTCAGCAGCCTACGGCTAGATACATTCGGACGGAGCACCCCTGGCTCCAGAGAAGGAACCAGACGACTAAATGATGGAAGAAGATCGGTGACTGTGATGCACCAATCGGAGTCAGTACCGAGCAGCAGGAGCCACAGTACCCCCTCCAGAACGGAGAAGTGGAAGATAGTGTGCCCCTACTGTGAGAAAGAACACTGGCTAGCGCAATGTGACTCCTTCCCCAAGCTGAACGCGGAGGAAGCAAGTCAATGGATAAAGTCCAACAAGCGCTGTTTTCGCTGTGCGCGCTCACACATGGCAGCCGAATGCCGCTTAAAGAAAAGGTGCACCAAGTGCGATGGAGCCCATCTGGACATACTTCACGACAGTAACAGACGGCGCCCTTCACCCGCACCATCCAGCAGCAAAGCGAGCGTCATGTACATCGATCCCGCCAGCAGCAGTGGAGCCCGAGTACTCCTAAAAGTAGTGCGTGTGACACTAAGCTACCAGAATAAAGTCCTGGACACTTACGCCGTCCTCGATGACGGGTCAGAGAAGACCCTTCTGCTCGCCTCCGCTGCGGCCCAGCTAGGGCTGCGGGGAAGCGAAACCCAAATGACAATTCGGACAATAAGACGAGATTTGAAGACGATAAAGGGCGAGAATGTCTCATTCTCTATCGCAGCAAGCGGCCAGCCTGAGCGACGGTACCAGATTACAGACGCTTTCACCAGCCAAGAAATAGGACTGTCGCGGTACACATACCCCGTCGCCAAGCTGATGGAGAAATATGTACATCTGCGCAAGTTACCGATCCCGCTCATAGACAATGCTATGCCGACCCTGTTGATAGGCTCCGACCATGCAGACCTCATTGTCCCGATAGACCGGGTTCATACCGGACCCCGAGGCTGTCCTGCAGCAGTCGAGACCCGTTTGGGATGGACTCTCCAAGGCCCGCTCGCCAAATCTCTCAACCGAAGTACAGCCACTAGATGTCTCCACTCCCGAGTCACAGAGGGAGAAACCGCACTCCTGCAACACGTAGAGCGGTTATGGACCTTGGAACAAATGCCCTTTAAGAACGGAAAGAAAGACATTCGCTCGAAAGATGACATTTACGCCATTCACCTCCTCGAGACAGAAACCAAGAGAGTCCCGGTCAACGGCGTGTTGAGATACGCCACGCCACTCCTGCGGCGAGAAGGAATGCCTACTTTCCACGCCAAGACAGACGCCACAGAACGGTACCTGCTGAACACGGAGCGGCGCTTAGCCAAGAACCCCGCCCAAGAGAGTGTATACCGCGCTGAGATTGAGAAGCTCATCACAGCGGGACACGTCACAAAGATGGACATTAAAGAGGCTGACCAGACCACTGAATCGTGGTACGTGCCTCACCACAAGGTCCATCACAACGGTAAAGACCGCATAGTATTTAACTGCAGCTACCAGATCGGATCCCAAAATCTGAATAAAGAGTTACTGCCCGGTCCCACACTCGGCCCCTCCCTACTCGGCGTTCTACTCCGCTTCCGCCAGGAAAAGGTGGCCATCAGCGGGGACATTAAAGGAATGTTCCTGCAGGTGAGATTAGTAGAGGAGGACAAGCCCCTGTTACGGTTCCTATGGAGAGAGAAGCCAGGAGATGAGCACCCAGCCATCTACCAATGGGAAGTCCTCCCCTTCGGAACGACGTGCAGCCCCTGCTGTGCTACATTTGCACTACAGAAACATGTAGCAGAGGACCCAGCAGCGGACGAAGAGGTCCGACACAGCGTAAAGAACAGCTTCTACGTAGACAACTGTCTACAAAGCCTTTCAACCCAGGAAGAAGCCGAGGCTCTCCTGATTAAACTCCGCGCCTCATTGATCAAAGGCGGCTTTGATCTCAGGCAGTGGGCCAGCAGCGATCCGCAAGTACTGCGCAGCCTCTCCTCCGAGGACAAGGCAGCCAGCAGCGAGACCTGGATGGCTACAATCCCGGGAGAAGCCCAGGAGATGACCCTGGGATTGGTGTGGCGATTCAAAACAGATTCGCTTCACTACAGACACAAGCCCCTGACTACGGAGCAGGGAAGGCCGGCGGCGGCGCCGACCACCAGACGGAGTGTGTACACAACACTCAACACTCGCCCGACAATATGACCCGCTAGGATGTATTCTACCGTACACCACCAGGGCAAAAATGATTGTACGAGCATTGTGGGACAAGGACCAGGGCTGGGACGACCCCATTCCCGCACACCTTGCATCCACCTGGAGAGAGTGGGAGATGGAGCTCCACTCACTCCCAGGCGTTAATATGCGCCGAAGCTACTTCCCACCCACGGTGAGGCCAGAGACATGTAAAATGGACTTACACGTCTTCAGTGACGCCTCAGAGGTCGCATACGGATCAGTAGCCTACTTGCGGGCCCAAGAAAAGGGGGGAGAGATCTACACAGCATTTGTCCTCGCCCGCTCGAGAATAGCCCCACGCAAGCAACAATCTATCCCACGCCTAGAGCTCTGCGCAGCCCTAGCCGGAGCGCACCTAGCCACGCTCATCCAACGTGAGCTCACCATACCGGTGTCTAGAACAATCCTGTGGTCAGATTCCACGACAGTACTCGCCTGGATCAAATCGGACTCATGCAAGTACAAAGTCTTCGTGGGAGTCCGAGTCACCGAGATTCAAGACTTAACCGAAGAGTTAACCGGAGAAACAGAGTGGCGCTACGTTGATACAAAACAGAACCCAGCTGACGTCATCACCCGGGGAATGCCCCTAGATGACCTCACCCGTCGCAATGTCTACAGTGACGGCCCAGCGTTCCTAAAGCTCCCGGAAGGAGAGTGGCCCACGCCTATCCCGAGGGAAGCCAGTCAGGAGGAGGCTGAGAATAAGAAGCCTGTGTTCTGTGGATTGAGCACTGTTATCTCCGCAGACCCCAACACACTCCTGATGGGGCGGCTAGATCCCGCGTTACCCCAGACAATGTAACGGCCTGAAGAAGCGAACGGCCGACGAATGTGGAGGTACAGCCAAGTATTAGCCGACAAGTTTTGGAACAGTTTCCTACTGCACTACCTACCGTCTCTACAGACCCGCCAGAAGTGGGTAAAGGAGAGAGACAATTTGACAGAAGGAACAGTCGTCATGATTATTGATCAATCACTGCCCAGAGCTATGTGGCCGGCCGGCCGCGTAAGCAAAGTGATCACTGGTGCCGACGGCAAGGTCCGAGCAGCTGAAGTGCTTGTCCAGGGTCGCACTTACACCCGTCCCGTGGCGAGGCTCATAGAACTGCCCCGACTCCCAGACACAATCGATGATGACCATGACCCTATAACCCTATGACTTTGTGAAGTTGACTGACCCCTACAGCAAACCCTTATGTGTAAATAGACAACGCGATTAATCTGTCTCTGTTTAACTGATTAGGTCTGGGACCAATCAGGGGGTGGCTGTTGTGAAGGGCCAGATTAAACCGAATATATATATTTATTATATATATATATTTAATTGTATTTGTATATTCTCTAATATTCCCTGATATCCCTTGTATATTCCTTGTACAATATGCATTGAATATCCATTCTAGCCTACTGAACATCCCATAATAGTCTCCATTCTACTATTGGTCGAGACATTGGTGCCAGGCTGCCATACCCCTCAGACCCAGTTCAAACGTACCGCTCAACATGTACGAACAAGTCCTAGTTCCGCGTAGGAATCTGGCTACCGCACCACTAATGGGACTATTTGTTCATAGTGCGTATATATACTGCGCTACTAAAGTAGGACTTCCTTTTCAGTCCAGTTTCTTACCCTCCAATAGAGTCACAGACGTAAAGCCTCCCCGCGACGCCACGTGTGGGAGTAAGGCCAAGTTCGCCTACCATCGGTATTGAGACATCGTGTATATTAATATTTGAATAGTCATATTTGGCACTATATCGTCGAGTTGGACGTAGTCTATTAAGCTAATAATAGTCTGTTAATATATAGTGCTTCGTACGGTGAGAATACTACCGTAGTCAGTACCCCATCGTTTCGGGCAGAGAACTGGCTGCTTATCCAGGGTGGTTGACCCCACGTGAAGCTGCACCCGAGGAGCCCCAGAGCCGACGAGCGAGTGGACCTGTATACCGGATTATTCTACCGACGACAGCCCGCCTTCCCAGGCACGGATTATGCTTTGTATACGTTGATTATTCCATGGATAAAGACCCCCGACACTGCCGTGTGTTGGAACCCCCCCCCCCTGGAGAGGACGCAAGGTGAGGAGACGCTCTGCAAGACGAGGTCGCTTCACGTCTCTCCTCCGTGGACCGGAGGACGCCGGCCCACAAAGAGTCCACCTGCTTTCATCTGTGGTCCAAGGATCGCCGGCGCATTGAACGGCACTACAGTGGGTTCACCTGGGATACCCTTGGCCGGATGAGGCAGCCGGACTCTACCCCCCCCCCCCCCCTTCCTACTCCTGTCGGCTTACAAGCGACCGGATTAACCCCCCCTAGTGTATCCAGTATATAATCATTAAAGTATCATTGCTGTTATTCCTTAAACTATTCCAGGTCGTATATGTACCACCTGCGCCTTCAGAGATTGGACATTCTCTATTGATATACCGACGAATACTCTTGCCATAAAAGTGCATACTAATTCCCATTCATAAATGTGATTGATTTGATTAAGTGCTTGCTCTACACACCATTGCTGTGTAGAAATAAAGACCTATTTCTAATTCGTACATTTGTGTTGGATCCGTTTCATCTACGTGACAGTGTTCATCATAATATATTTATGCCGTGTACTGGGTGGCCGAATATTAAGTACAAAGGTAGTGGTAGTAAGTATCATATCTAGTAATACAGTCAGGGAATTGTACCCCTCAGTTACAATAATAATAATAACTTTATTTGTATAGCACTTTTCATACAGAGGTTGCAGTTCAAAGTGCTTCACAACAGTAAAAAATACAGGCATGAGCGAGCATAGCAAGGTATGGTAAATCACAGTGTTTCACATTAGGATCTAACATCCTAATAGGCTCTCTATTCAGTAATACAAATAATAAAATAGTTTAAAATTATTAAGTTTAAAAATAGTCTAAAAATTATAAAATAGAACGGACATACAACAACAGTAAAAAATACAGGCATAAGCGAGCATAAAAGTAAAAAATGTAAATAGCAAGGTTACAGTGAAAAGTGTGATAAGATTGTTCAAGCAGATGAAAATGGCCCAGTTAGGAGAATCAACCTTGGCACGATGTACCTAACTGGAATGGTAAACAACTTTGCTAGATTTAGGTCAAAAGTCATCTTCTCCTCACAACAGAGCATCACTCTAACAGTGGAGGCTGCTGACCACATTTTTAGGTGAAGCACAAATTATTATATTATATTATATATTAAATTATATTTTTAAAACATCCCCCACTGTGTGTCAGTGGTCAGTGGACACAGATGAAAACATATTAACATTAGGTGACAGCGCACCTGACCAGATGAAATCATATTAGGTGACAGCGCACCTGACCAGATGAAATCATATTAGGTGACAGCACACCTGACCAGATGAAATCATATTAGGTGACAGCGCACCTGACCAGATCAAAACATATTAGGTGACAGCGCACCTGATCAGATCAAAACATTTTAGGTGACAGCGCACCTGACCAGATCAAAACATATTAGGTGAAGGTGACAAGGAAGCCACAGACTCATACCCCCCCGACACTCAACTAACCGCCTCGGACAGTCCTTCATACCAGTGGCCATCAGGCTCCACAACAGTGGGCAGCAACTGCTGCCAGACATCGACCTAGAACTAATAGGAACCCAAGTAGGACAATAACACTACCTTATGCATACTGCACCTTATGTGGATACTGTGATACTGTGAATAATGAATAATGTATATTTCAGTTAGTTAGATAGTAAATTATAACACTACCTTATGCATACTGCACCTTATGTGACACTGTGAAAATATATTTCAGTTAGTTAGATAGTAAATTATATTGACCTATTTGTTTACACTGCTTGTGTTGTTTTCACTACCTGTACCCCCCCCCCTTCCCCCATGCTGCTATGATGCCTGAATTTCCCCAAGGGGATCAATAAAGGAATATCTTATCTTATCTTAAAAGGAAAGATGAAATTCCCTACCTGGGTTCCATCCTATAGAGGCTAATCATTCCTGTGACAAAATGGGATCCAATGTAATAAAACTAAGTCAACCAACAAACTAGATTCCTGTACCGGATCTCCTCTCTGTTAAACAAGAATACCTTGAAGACTCTAACAGGAGCACTCATTCAAGGGTACTACGACTATGCTTGCACCTCATGGTACCAAAGCACCTCAAAGGCACTAAAAACAAGATTACAAACATCACAAAACAAACTGGTCAGACTACTGCTTGACCTTACTCCTAAAACCCACCTCACCCCTGCCCACTTTGACAACCTAGGATGGCTTAGAGTAGACGACAGAGTACAGAAACTTGCAATGGGCCTGGTCTACAAGATACTCTACACCACTAAGATACCCATGTGCATGTCGAAATACTTCCCAAAGGTCAGTGAATACCACGACCACAACACCAGAGGGAGTTCCACAAATCATGTTCAACCCAGATAAAATAATTTAAAAAGTAAAAAAAAAAAAAATTTAATAAAAAAAAATAGTCATAACTTATAAATGAGATTGCATAGGTCTATGAATCGATATCGCGATTCTGTTTTGATTAATTGCCCAGCCCTACAGTGTGTACAGTAAGTTAGCTTGGTGATTATCATTGTGATGTAGGCTAAGCTGGCTAGCTACTGTTAGCATACAAGCTTTTACAAACACTGTAGCCTACTTACTTTTTCATCCACAACGTTTTTTCTGATCCAGATGCATAAGTCCACTTCTTCATGTTGCTCAGTTGCTGGTTTATACTTCGGTCCTAATGTTTGCGCAAAGTTTAATTTAGCCTGACTTGACTTGTTATAGCTGTACAGCTTACTTCTACTAAACAACAACTAAACTACTACCTTGCTCTTTCAAACAGTCAAAATGGGTCCATCTGCAGGGTCGGAGGTTAGGTTTAGCTCTGGCCAATCTCAAGTTTCTCAAGTTTCTTTATTAGTTGTCATACAGAAGTACAGAATACTTTTATACAAAATGCTTCTTTCTGTTACATTTTGTATAAAAGTATTCTGTACTTCTGTATGACAACTAATAAAGAAACTTGAGAAACTTGAGATTGGCCAGAGCTAAACCTAACCTGCAGATGGACCCGTTTTGACTTTGCAATGCAGCAATCTCTGATTGGATTTGCAAGGCTGCCAATCATATTCAACCTCCGTGTATTGGATGTCAAGGGCTGTCAATCATTCAAACCTCCATTCAATGGCAAGAGTTTAACTGCACAGATTGTGCTTAGACGAAGTTAATAGCCTATTTCGATTGGCTGTTATTTATTATTTATATAACATTGGGTCACACCTGTGAAGTTTTCTTCACGAATAATTACTGCAGTCATTACTGCAGTGCAGGCCTGCTCAGAGCTGTCAATTTTGGCCATTTTTGAAGAAAAAAAAATTCACTGGCATTTTTTTTAAACAGGAACACTTTTCTAATAAAAAAATATAAAATAATAATAATTAAAAAAATAAAAATTGTATATATAAATAAAATAAATTTATATATGTAAATTAATAATAATTATGAATTATGAGTGAATTTGTGTTTCACGTGTTGTCATAGAGAAACCTCCACTGCACTCTAACATACATATGAATTTCATTGGACGTGTATGAAAGTAGGTAGGGTAAGAATATAGCTCTGTTTACAGTTTGATTCAGTAATACAAATAATAAAAATAGTTTAAAATGATTCAGTTTAAAAATAGTCATCAGTAAGAAGTAAAAAGTGTGATAACCGACACATGAATTTGATAGGCAGTGTATAAAAGTAGGCAGGGTAAGAATAGTGCAGGTAAGTACAATTTGTGTCAGGATATCCCTGATGTTTCTATAATAATATTTCCCCTTGCCACTAGGTGGTAGCAGATATCTATCTTCAGATATTTGCCTGCATTACCCCACAGTGAAATGCCTGAGCAAAGAGATAGGTTTTAAGCTGTCTTTTAAAGATGTCTAGCGAGTTGGCTTCTCTGATGTTTTGGGGTAGTTTGTTCCACAGTTTTGGGGCATAGTTGATAAAGGCTGCATTGCCGATCCTCTTTTGACTGTTTCTGGGAGCCTCTAGTAGTCCAGCAGCTGATGATCGCAGTGTTCTTGCTGGTGTGTTGGCGATGTAGCTAGGTCCCTGTCCATTTAGAGCTTTGTATGTAAGGGGAAGGACCTTAAAGTCAATTCTAAATGTTACAGGAAGCCAGTGTAAAGCAGCTAAGACTGGACTAATGTGCTCTCTCCTTTTGGTTCTAGTTAGCAGTCGGGCTGCAGAGTTAGAAAGGGATAGCGGAAAGGGAGGAGAATTCTGATTGAAATAGTCAGCCAACAGCTGGCTTATAGGCACAATCTAGATCCTGTGATTCAGACTAGTAGACCAGCTTTTTATTTTTTTAACCAAGGCACCCTTGAAAATACACCCATGACAGTAATTAAATCATGTTTCATAAGCTGTGTGGTAAAATGTATTATGTAGAATTGGAATGTGAAATAGGTTTTATAAGGTCATAACATTTGGTAAATGGCTGCAATTATATAGCGCTTTTATCTAAAGCGCTTTACAATTTGCTCCTCTAATTTTTACCCTTTCACTCACACATTCACACGCCGGTGGCGGAGGCGACCATGCAAGGTGCCGACCTGCTCATCGGGAGGAATTAGGGGTTAAGCGTCTTGCTCAAGGACACTTCGACATGCTTCCCGGGAGAAGCGGGGAGAGAAACTCTATGTCTCTAACGTTAGGAGAGAAACTCTATGTCTCTAACGTTAGGAGAGAAACTCTATGTCTCTAACGTTAGGAGAGAAACTCTATGTCTCTAACGTTAGGAGAGAAACTCTATGTCTCTAACGTTAGGAGAGAAACTCTCTATGTCTCTAACGTTAGGAGGGAAACTCTATGTCTCTAACGTTAGGAGAGAAACTCTCTATGTCTCTAACGTTAGGAGAGAAACTCTATGTCTCTAACGTTAGGAGAGAAACTCTATGTCTAATGTTAGGAGACAAACTCTATGTCTCTAACGTTAGGAGAGAAACTCTATGTCTAACGTTAGGAGAGAAACTCTATGTCTCTAATGTTAGGAGAGAAACTCTATGTCTAACGTTAGGAGAGAAACTCTCTATGTCTCTAACGTTAGGAGAGAAACTCTATGTCTAACGTTAGGAGAGAAACTCTCTATGTCTCTAACGTTAGGAGAGAAACTCTATGTCTAACGTTAGGAGACAAACTCTATGTCTAACGTTAGGAGAGAAACTCTCTATGTCTCTAACGTTAGGAGAGAAACTCTATGTCTAACGTTAGGAGAGAAACTCTATGTCTAACGTTAGGAGAGAAACTCTATGTCTAAAGTTAACTCTATGTCTAACGTTAGGAGAGAAACTCTCTATGTCTCTAACGTTAGGAGACAAACTATATGTCTCTAACGTTAGGAGAGAAACGTGATGTTGTGTTGTTGTGGATATGAACTTTTCACCTTGGGTATGTTTGGTAAATTGCTCAGAGCAGCTAGTTGGTCACGTTTGACATCCTTGACTGACAGGACCGATCAGAGGCTGTGTACTGTGTCCTCACAAATACATGTGTTTGTTTTGAACTTCCTAAATCTTGCCCCTGACAAATGTCATAACATTTCTAATTAATAAAAACTAAACTAAAACTAGCAAACCCACTCTGGAAAATAACTGAAACCAAACAAGAATTAAAAACAAAATTAAACAAAAAACAAATAAAAAATTCAAAACTGGTCGATTTCCGAATAAAATGTGTGTGTGTGTGTGTGCGTGTGTGTGTGTGTGCGTGTGTGTGTGCGTGTGTGTGTGTGTGTGTGTGCGTGTGTGTGTGCGTGTGTGTGTGCGTGTGTGTGTGCGTGTGTGTGTGCGTGTGTGTGTGTGTGTGTGTGTGCGTGTGTGTGTGTGTGTCTGTCTGCCTACTGTACCTGTTTTTATTACTAGATATCCAGTCTGAGATCTGAGATACAGCCTGGCGATGACAGTGTTTGTTCCCAAAACTACAAGCCAACATTATAACTTCCCTCTGAAGCTCCCTGGAAAGAAAGAGAGAGAGAGAGAGAGAGAAAGAGAGAGAGAGAGAGAGAGAGAGAGAGAGAGAGAGAGAGAGAGAGAGAGAGAGAGAGAGAGAGAGAGAGAGAGAGAGAGAGAGAGAGAGAGAGAGAGAGAGAGAGAGAGAGAGAGAGAGAGAGAGAGAGAGAGAGATAGAGAGAGAGATTAAACATTCTGGTTGGGCTCCACATATCTTAACCAGATGTTTTCATTGGTGGAGCAGTATGATGATAGTATGTCAGCTGTGCATCTGAGCAGGCGGTGGGCAGTGTGTCTCTTCCTGGTCCCGCCCCCTCTCCTCTCTGCCTGCCTGTGACAGTTCCCTGAACAACAATAATAATAATAATAATAATAATAATAATAATAATAATAATAATAATAATAATAATAATAATAATAATAATAATAATAATAATAATAATAATAATAATAATAATAATAATAATAATAGCTCGGATTTATAATAGCACATTTCATGAGGCCCAAGGACGCTTAACAAAGCAACACAAATAAAAACAATACTAACAATGATGGAGAGGGAACCGACTAGAGGCCTCTGTCCAAGGACGTGACAGAGTGGATCTCAGCCTGGAGAGAGTTCCTGAGGGTGGGGGCCGCCACACTAACGGCCCTGTCCCCAAGAGTTTCTCGCCAGGTGTGGGGGACGGAGAGCAGGTCTGTGTCTGAGCATCACAGCCTCTGGGAGGGGGTGTAGGGGTGGGAGGTGGGATAGGTATTGGGGGCCAAAGGGCGCGGAGAGATTTGTAGGTAAGGACGAGGATCTTATATGAGATACAGGACTTGCCCAGGAGCCAGTGGAGGTGGATGAGGGTGGGGGGGGTGTGCTGCCAGGGCTTGGTGTGGGTCATGAGAACCCTGGCAGTTGAGTTCTGCACATACTGGAGCCTGTTCAGGGTGTTGCCGGTTACCCCAGACAGGACTCCATTACAGTGGTCTAGGAGGAGAGAGGTGATGAAGGCATGTATGAGGGTCTCCAGATGGCACAGGGACAGGTGTGCAGCAGAGAGAGTGACACTCTGAGGCTGTGGTGTGTGGAGGAGGAGGAGGAGGAGGAGGAGGAGGAGGAGGAGGAGGAGGAGGAGGAGGAGGAGGAGGAGGAGGAGGGGCAGGAACCAGACCCTGGTGGTGGAGGGAAGAGAGCTGCCTTGTAGGACAGAACACGGTCAATCAGAGGGTAGCAGTCGTGTCTTGGACTTGGAGAAAGCTGCCTTGTAGGCAGGGCTTGACATTGAATGAATGAATGAATGAATGAATGAATGAATGAATGAATGAATGAATGAATGAATGAATGAATGAATGAATGAATGAATGAATGAATGAAAAGTTTATTTTTTATTCTTTACATTCCTCTAAATAAATCACAATATCAAGCTTTGTCAAACAGAATAATCAGAATGAAAAATGTATTACAAACAAAAAGTCAAGAGCAATGTAGTTAGTTGACATGTTCAAAAAAAGGAGTAGAGGGAAGCTAAGCTTATTGATGACCACCCCCCTGCCTTGTGGAACAGGACACGGTCGGAGGGTAGCAGTAGTGTCTTGGACTAGGAGAGAGCTGCCTTGTAGGACATGGTCCTTGAAAGCCTCCAGCTGGACAGTGAGGCCAGTGATTATTTTGTGTAGTGCCTCTCCGTTTGGTGACCACTGGTTGCCTTCATCGTGCAGAGTTCAGTGGTGAACCAGGGAGCAGCACGGGTGAAGGAGATGGTCCATGTTTTAAGCGGGACAAGATAATTGAGGCTGAGGGACGAGGCAACGTCCACCCACAGTGATCTGCTGCCACAGACCTTTTAGACAGATTAGTGTGACCGTGTGTGACCGTGTGTGTGCGTGTGTGACTGTGTGTGTGTGTGTGTGTGTGTGTGTGTGTGTGACCATGTGTGTGTGTGTGTGTGTGTGTGTGTGTGTGTGTGTGTGTGTGTGTGTGCGTGCGTGTGTGTGTGTGTGTGTGTGTGTGCGTGTGTGTGTGTGTGCGTGTGTGTGTGTGTGTGTGTGCGTGTGTGTGTGTGTGTGTGTGTGTGTGTGTGTGCGTGTGTGTGTGTGTGTGTTTGTGTGTGCACATACTCAGTCTGGTAAGATGCTTGCATGATGGAGCCTTCGTTGTTAGGGATGTTGCTAGGCCAACCCATCTTATGGTATCGTGAAGCTACCTGCTTCAGTACGTAGTCCTGTAACACACACACACACACGCACGCACACACACACACACACACACACACACGCACACGCACACGCACGCGCACGCTGCGTGCGCGCACACACACACACACACACACACACACACACACACACACACACACACAGATCCTATTTATACGTGTTCAACTAGCCATGTAAAAATTCTGGCCTTTCCACCAGACTTGGTGGATTGCTCTGACCTGAGCCAATCAAATGGTAAGAATAAAAGAGGTGAGGAAATGAGAGAAGAGAAAGGGAGAGGAGGAGAGGAGATTAGAGAAGAGACAGGAGAGGAGGGGAGGAGATGAAAGGAGGAGAAGGTGGTAGATTAGAGAGAAGAGAGGGGAGAGAGGAGAGAAGAGGAGAGAAGAGTAGGAGAGAGGAGAGGAGAAGAGGAGAGAGAGAAGGAGAGGAGAGGAGAGAGGGGAGAGGAAAAAGAGGGAAGAGGTTTACCACATGTTCTAGTTATACATCAGAGTGAGAGAGATTATGGTCTGATCTGTTATATTCTGATCTACTCTGTTCTATCCTATTGTACTCTGCTCTGTTCTACTCTGTTCTGTTCTACTCTGCTCTGTTCTACTCTGTTCTATTATACTCTGTTCTGTTCTACTCTGCTCTGTTCTATTCTACTATGTTCTACTCTGTTCTGTTCTACTCTGCTCTGTTCTGTTCTGTACTCTGTTCTGTTCTACTCTGCTCTGTTCTACTCTACTCTGTTCTATTATACTCTGTTCTGTTCTACTCTTTTCTACGTGTTCTGTTCTACTCGGTTCCATTCTGTTCTGTTCTACTCTATTCTGTTCTACTCTGTTCTGTTCTATTATAGTAGTCATATCCAAAGTGATGAATTTCCAGATTCATTCAGATTTCCAGATTAATTTCCAGTCAAGATGATGAAACTAAGAAATTGAAAACCAAAGTGGTTGGTAGAAAATAATATGTATGTGTGACAGACAGATAGACAGACAGACAGACAGGCAGACAGACAGATATATAGATACACTTAGATACTGTAGATAGCTAGATAGATAGATAGATGGGTGTGCATTATGTCATTGTATGTATCTGTTTAACCAATGTAATTATTTGTATCTGAGTACCGGAAGTTGGCATGTTTTATACAGGAAGTTATTATTATTTTAAATGTTTGGCATTTTATATATTGTACAATATAACGTACAGATGTAATCATTAGATTAAAGGAAGTCACGTTAAATCAAGCAAATGTATTTTCTAACCTAATATTAATTGGAAATGCAATTGTTGTGTATTCGAAGCATCAAATTGATTTAATATTGGCATATAATTAATTATGAAATATATTTCTACCTCCTCCTACCGTACTTGTCATCTGTACTTGTGCTCTCTCTCTTTATTCTTATAACTAAACTACGTTTTATGAACTGCCTGAAGTTCATACGTATTATGTGTTGGAAACTAATGTTAACATAACTAATGGAAATAGGTTCAAGATTTTGTTTCTAAAGTATATCATCTATTATACAACGGCATGCAAATTTCTCGATTCTGATTGGCCATTCACACGTCTTTATTGGCAACAATCCACGGTCCTGGGCTCAGGACCCGCCCACAACCAAATCACATAACCCTCCCCGGCTCACTCCGGGAGAAAACAGGATCGCGGACAACAAATGGTTATGTTGAAAGCACCATAACGACTAAATATGAAGCGATTCTGTCAAGGGGAATGTGTTAGTATTTTAAACAATGTTGGATGATGTAATTGATGGGTCTTGACTCAATCTAGAACAAAAGAAAAATCGCGGATTGATTGATAGATTAATTGATTGATTTAAATTTCTTCCTTCCTACTTTCTACTGACTGCAGCGTTCTCTCTCACTCCGACGCTGGCGTACCCACAAACACACACACACACATACACACACACACACACACACACACACACACACACACATACACACACACACGCACACACATACTGTGACACACACACACACACACACACATACGCACACACACACACACACACACACTCCTGTCTGCAACAGCGGGGGAGTCAGACTGAGAGAGAAGCAGCGCTGTTTTAAGTGAGCATGGTCTATTGAATTGATTGATTGGTTGATTGCTAATTTTATTACTGTACCCCTGGTTTCCAACTGGTTAAGTTTAGGCTAAAAGAAATAAATAAAAAAATAGGGCGAAGAAAACGTTTTTTTCCTATAGGGCAAAGAAAACGTTTTAATAAATTTTCAATCAATCATTCCAATAATACACAGTTGGATGTGTTAGTTGGTTGGATGCACTTCAAGCTGCTTCCACATGAGGCAACTTCTCTCAATCATTCCAATAATACACAGTTGGATGTGTTAGTTTGGTTGGATGCACTTCAAGCTGCTTCCACATGGAGTTGTGGGAACTACTTTTTCTGGCGGATGGTTTTTTCAATAAATCTTCGATTAATGTGTGTTTATTGTATAGAAATAAGGTTGGATGAATCTGGCAGTTGTATAAAAGCTTTACACCACGTGCAGTCGTGATTTGTGACCAATAAACCATGCCTAGGGGGGTCTAACGACCCTCGGCTGCGCCTCGGGCCTAACAACCACCCCTAGGCATGGTTTATTGGTCACAAACCACTCCTGCGTGTGATGTAATGCTTAAATGAATTATGAATGATAAATAGCCTAAATATGAAATTTGTGGTCTGTTTTGCATATTGTATTCCATAATGTCCTCCGTCAAAAGATACCTATAGTCATAACCTTTTTTTAATAGGAGTAGGAGTAGGCCTAGTGGAAATATTTTTTATAATTTTTGGAATGGTGTGTGTCTGGAGTTACCAGTAACTGCATTTGTATTTGTCATACCATGATAACTCACAACAACTTTTGAAAAGATGAATTATGTAGGAGAGGATAGTTTGGGAATGTGTGGGGAGCGCATCTCATGTTGTGTATTTTTTCTCTCTCTTTCTTTTGATTCACAACTTTATGTCTAGGCAAAGCACTGCATCAATGGAGCTCAGAACATAAACATAGACCCCCCCTCCCACCTGGATAATAATTAGCATATTAGAGTATAAGAAAATATCTGTGTCCATCTCATTATCCGTGCTGTCCTGAATTCATATTTGGATTTGGCCTCATCCCTAGTAGATAGATATATAGACATACTGTAAATAGATATAGATAGATAGATAGATAGATAGATAGATAGATAGATAGATAGATAGATAGATAGATAGATAGATAGATAGATAGATAGATAGATAGATAGATAGATAGATAGATAGATAGATAGATAGATAGATAGATAGATAGATAGATAGATAGATAGATAGATAGATAGATAGATAGATAGATAGATAGATAGATAGATAGATAGATAGATAGATAGATAGATAGATAGATAGATAGATAGATAGATAGATAGATAGATAGATAGATAGATAGATTGATTGATTGATTGAT
>NC_140179.1:85272328-85313381 GCF_963971535.1 Notolepis coatsorum | reverse complement strand
AGAGAGAGAGAGAGAGAGAGAGGAGAGAGAGAGAGGAGAGAGAGAGAGAGAGAGAGAGAGAGACTTTAAGGGGGAAGGGGAGCTACGAGGAGAGCGAGCGAAGAGAGACAGCCAAGAGAGATCAACATTAATTTAGTTTCTTAGCTTTCCTTAGACCTCTAAAGACTTTCAATTCGTTTTGCATTCTGTGTGAGACAACTTTGTTCATGTAATAAATAAACTATCCTTTCTGATACGACCTGGACTATCAACGTTTTGTCTACGAATGCAACGGTAGCCAGTCAGCCGTGGGAGCATGAAATTCCACAGAATGATTGCCTCCATGAAACAAACAATACACAACGCACAGATGGCCAGGAGAGGCGATGCCGGCTGATAATGATCAACGACCGGCTGAAAAACGGAACCAGGCTGGTCTTAAAACTCACGTGACTCTGCAGGTCTATAGGAACCAGGCTGGTCTTAAAACTCGCGTGACTCTGCAGGTATATAGGAACCAGGCTGGTCTTAAAACTCGCGTGACTCTGCAGGTATATAGGAACCAGGTGGGTCTTAAAACTCACGTGACTCCCCAGGTCTTATAGACCTACAGGTGCAGCTCTTAGGACTCTGAGCTCTGCTCTGCTCTGCTACTGCTGTAATCATGCACCATTAACCTGGCAGTGCTGTTAACGAGGCGTTAACGATACTGCGCTCTTGCAGTAGAGGTGCGATTTTTAAGAGCTGGATCTGTACCGAAAGTTAGCAGTGAGCAGAGCACATTTCTTTGTATTTTGTATTTCACTATATATATATATATATTTCAATTTTGGGAGTTAAATTGTGGAATAGTCTTAGTGACGGGTTGAAGTTGTGTACCTCTCAGGGGAGATTTAAAAAAAATAAATTCAGGAGTACAGTTTTGAGTAAAACATCAAACATTTATTTTCTCTTTTCTTTTTTCTCTTAAAGAAAAAGAAACAAAATTATATCTTGCAGCATATTTAAAAATGTTCTTTCTTATATTCAAGTATATTTAGTTTTTAAGAATTGTAAAGGATAGGCAAAAATAAGCATGTGCTTCAGCCTATTCCTTTGAGTCATTGAGTTTGGATTTTGTGTGTGAGCTTACTTGGAATATGTACATTTGTGATTTTTTCTTTTTTTCTTTTCCTTTTGAAAGTCCACACATGTGTGTTTTTGATTTATCTGTAAACAAAGACCGAAAATAAAACTATTCATCATCATCAGCATCAGCATCATCATCATCATCATCATCATCATCATCATCATCATCATCATCATCATCATCATCATCATCATCATCATCATCATCTATATAAGGGAGGAGTAAACAGCACCTTTTTCTCTCAGTATAAGCAGGATAATACAGGATAACACAGCAGTTATAATGCAGTGGGCTTCACCTCGTGGGGTAATCAGCCCTCACATCACAACACACCTCCTGCTGTATCAGCCCTTACATAACTCATGCGTGGATAATTCCCCAGATGATAAGAAACTAAACTAAATTCCTCCCTTGGCGATGAAGCTGATCTCAGATCTGATAGTCTTGTTATAAAGAAGAGTGATTGTCCTCAGACACACATACAGAATAAATACCGTCTCAAACATCATCATTACTACTGTCCCTGAGGGAAACTCGAGAAACATCTTTCAAACAGAGAAACAGCCTCTTGATGCCCCTAGGCCTCCAGACAGAGCGGTGGCTCACGTGAATCATCAATATTGTCTGAAGCAAAGTCTTTATTATGATTGTTCCCTTGGTAACGACTAGAGAAAAGCCATTGAACAGGGTAAATATGAACCATTCCAACATTCTAAATGGACTACATCAAGTTCAAGTTCAAGTTTCTTTAATAGTTGTCATACAGAAGTACAGAATACTTTTATACAAATGGTTCTTACTGTTACGCTCCAGAGACTGTGCTAGACAAGATAAGTATGAAATAACATAGTATAGCATGTAAATTAGAAGTAAAAAATGAGGTCACAGTGTTCAGTATAGACATATGTACAATGTTCGATGCAGAATAGACGTAACTGAGTTACCATATAATATACAATATACTATGCAGTGTACTAATATACAATACTATATAGTGGAAAGCAGAAATGGTATGAGGTACAATTTAGGTACAATTTAGAGTAAGGTGTACGAGTTGTAGTGCAAATCCTTTATCAATAAATATAAAGTATGGAGAGTGGGTGCTGCAGTGTGTTTGTTTAAAGTGAGTGTGTGCGTGTGGATGTGTGTGCTATGTGCAATTGATGGTTGTTGTGTAGTGTTTATTGTTCGTTGAGCAGCCTGATGGCCTGGGGATAGAAGCTTCTTCTGAGTCTTTCTGTGCTCGCCTTGAGACTCCGGTATCGCTTGCCTGACCGCAGCAGTTCAAAGAGGCAGTTGTTCGGGTGGCTGGAGTCCTTAATGATTCTCTTAGCCTTGCCCCTGCACCGCTTGTTGTAAATGTTCTGGAGGGTGGGGAGCCCCCCTCCAATTGTGCGTTCGGCTGAACGTGTCACTCTTTGTAGTCTGCTTCGGTCTTGTGCAGTGCTATTCCCAACCAGGAGGTGATGTTGCCAGTCAGGATGCTCTCTATTGTACATGAGTAGAAGTTCTTAAGGATCTTCTGACTGACTTGGAACTTCCTTAGGCGCCTGAGGAAGTAGAGGCGTTGTCGTGCCTTCTTCACAACACTGTCAATGTGTGTGGTCCATGTCAAGTCCTCGGATATGTGGGCTCCGAGGTACTTAAAGCTGTTCACTCTCTCAACCGGTGCCCCGTCGATGCTGAGGGGGCTGTAGTCCTTGACCCCCGACCTCCTGAAGTCCACAATCATCTCCTTTGTTTTGCTGACGTTCAGGGAGAGGCTGTTTTCCTGGCACCATCCCGCCATGACCTTGACCTCTTCCAGGTAGGCCCTCTCGTCGTTTGCAGAGATCAGGCCCACCACTACTGTGTCGTCAGCAAATTTGATGATTGTGTTGTTACTCCGCTGAGCCACACAGTCGTGTGTGTACAGGGAGTAGAGGAGGGGACTCAGAACACAGCCCTGGAGGGCCCCTATGTTGAGGGTGATGGATGAGGAGGTGCAGTTGCCTGCTCTCACCACCTGGGGTCTGCCCGTCAGGAAGTTCAAGACCCACTGGCAGAGGTCATAGTTCAAGCCCAGGTCCCTGAGCTTGGCTATGAGTTTGGAGGGGACTATGGTATTGAATGCCGAGCTGTAGTCGATGAATAGCATTCTCACATAGTTCCCCTTCCTCTTGTCCAGGTGTGATGCTGCTGTGTGCAGCACATGGGCTATGGCGTCCTCCGTGGACCTGTTGGGGTGGTATGCAAATTGCAGGGGGTCCAGGTTGATGGGGAGGGAGGAGCAGATGTAGCCCTTTACTAGCTTCTCAAAGAACTTCATGGCTATGGAGGTGAGAGCTACAGGGCGGTAGTCATTGAGGCAAGCAGGCTTGGATTTCTTGGGTACAGGGATAATAGTGGACTTCTTCAGGCAGGTGGGGATGACAGCCTGTTCTAAGGACAGGTTAAATATGTCAGTGAATACCGGGGCCAGTTGGTCGGCACAGACTTTTAGGACGCGGCCGGGGATGCCGTCCAGTCCTGCTGCCTTCCTGATATTCCCTTTTTTAAAGGTCCGCCTCACCTCATGCTCTGTTACCCTGAACACTGAGTCTCCATCAGCAGACCCCCCCCCCCCCCCCCCCCCCATTGCCGTGGTGTTGTTATTGGCAGCCTCAAACCTCGCATAGAAGGTATTGAGGTCATTTGCTAAGGAGCTGTCACTGTTCAGTTTGAGGGAGGTGCCTTTGTAGTCTGTCATCGTTTTGAGGCCCTGCCACATAACTCTGGAGTCAGCCTGTTCAAACTGGAGTTCAATTTTATCCCTGTAGCGCCGTTTTGCCTCTATTACTGTCCTCCTTACGTTGTATCGCGCCACCTTGTGGTCATTCATGTTGCCTGCCACCAGGCCGTCGTTGTATGCTGTGGTGCGTGCTTTCAGGGCTTCACGGACGGATTTGTCTACCCAGGGTTTTTGATTTGGGTAAACTTTAATTGTGGTAGTGGGGATTGTTTCTTCCACCAAAGTACGAACAAAGTCCAGCACTGTCTCCGTGTAGACATTAATGTTATCTGTGTCGCGGAACAAGCTCCAGTCTGTGCATTCAAGCGCAGCTTGGAGCGTCTCCTCTGACTCCACAGACCATTTCTGCACCTCTCGCGAGACTACCGGAGTACTCTTGATTCTTTGTTTATATTTTGGTGAAAGAAAGATGGCCGCATGATCTGATTTTCCGAAGCCACTAGCAGCCTGAGACTTGTATCCACCCTTGAATTGCGTGTAACAGTGGTCTAAAATGTTACCGCCTCTGGTGTTACAAGTCACATGCTGATAGAAGTCAGGCAAAACCTTTCTCAGGTTGGCGCTGTTGAAATCACCCACAACCACAATAGCAGCATCAACGTTCGCTGCTTGGAGTCTATTTACTTCGTCGTGGAGCTTCGAGAGCGCGACACCAGTGTTGGCTTGCGGTGGAATGTACACTCCGACCAGGATGATCGCCGTTAGCTCCCTCGGGAGGAAGAAAGGTCGACACTTGATGGTTATATATTCCAGGTTGGGGCAGCAGTGGTTCGATAGTTCCTTCACGTTGGCTGGATCGCTCCAATTGTTGTTCAACATGAAGGCTATTCCACCTCCACGCTGTTTGCCGGATTCTGCTGTTCTATCCTTGCGGTGAATGAAGAAGTGATCGGCCGGTTGGATGCCGTGATCTGGGACTTCTGGCGACAGCCACGTCTCAATGAAGCAGAGAACATTGCAGTCTCTAACGTCTCTCTGGAATTGAATCCTTGCTCGGATGTCGTCTAGTTTATTGTCTATTGATTGTACATTGGCTAGCAATATACTGGGTAGTGGTGTCCTATGCCGCCTGGTTCTCAATCTATTACGGACTCCAGCTCTCTTCCCTCGCCGTCTGATTCCTTTGTCTCTGACGGTCATACACATTAAATGCACCTACTGTTGGTACAGACAAAACTCTTAAAACTATAAATATTAACAAAAGTAAGCACAGTCTCGACGGAGCGCACAGCCAGGCAGCCGGTCGTAGCGGCGCCATCTTCACACGTGACTTCCTGTCAGCCAGTGGTATTAACAAACACTGCAACAGAAGATAAACAGCTGTCCAAGCTGTTACCTAGCAACACAATTCCACTGACACTGTATATAAGACAACATTTGCATACATGACAGATTATAGTTTTCATAAAAAATATATGCATTCATAATTATTATTCATTTTCACTCTAGACAACAACAGTTTGGGTGTTGAACTGGGATTATCTAGACTAGAGTCTAATATACATGTAGATGTTGAACAATGATTCTCTCTTTCAGTTCTCATGAATAATGGATATTGTCTTCATTATTACTGTTCTATTATTATAAATTGGATCCACCAATTTCTATCCTGTCTCTCTCATATTTTTCTCTCTCTCTGTTTCTCTTTCTCTGTGTATCTCTCTATCTCTCTCTCTTTCCCCCTCCCTCTCTCTCTATTCCCCCCTCTCTCTCTCTCTCTCTCTCTCTCTCTCTCTCTCTCTCTCTTTATTCCCCTCTCTCTCTCTATTCCCCTCTATCTCTCTCTCCCTCTCCCTCTCCCTCTCCCTCTCTCTCTCTCTCTCTCTCTCTCTCTCTCTCTCTCTCTCTCTCTCTCTCTCTCTCTCTCTCTCTCTCTCTCTCTCTCTCTCTCTCTCTCTCTCTCTCTCTCTCTTTAATGATCTCATTACATTGTTGTTAGATAGATGGTTAACGGTTGGTTAATTGGTTGTTCATTAGCTATTAGCCTCTCAAGCTCTCATGGAACTACAGTGGCTATGACACACAACATACTCTGTCTCACACACGCAAACATACACACACACACACACACACACACACACACACACACACACACACACACACACACACACACACACACACACACACACACACACAGATCCTATTTATACGTGTTCAACTAGCCATGCACACATTCTGGCCTTTCCACCAGATTTCCACACTTGGTGGATTGCTCTGACCTGAGCCAATCAAATGGTGAGAATAAAAGAGGTGAGGAAATGAGAGAAGAGAAGAGGAGAGGAGGAGAGGAGATTAGAGCAGAGACAGGGGAGGAGGGGAGATGATGAAAGGAGGAGAAGGTGGTAGATTAGAGAGAAGAGAGGGGAGAGAGGAGAGAAGAGGAGAAGAGAAGAGGAGAGAGATAGGAGAGGAGAGAGGAGAGACTGCTTGTTCTAGTTATGCATCAGAGTGTGAGAGAGAGAGAGAGTGAGAGAGATAGAGAGAGAGAGAGAGAGAGAGAGAGAGAGAGAGAGAGAGAGAGAGAGAGAGAGAGAGAGAGAGAGAGAGAGATACTACGTCATACCATAATCCTACAGCTTTTGCTAGTCCTGCATACAAAAGAAATTATGGAGAGAGAGAGATACGTTACCCCTTCTATTGTAATGGGTTTAAAAAGATACTGCAATTACTCCCTCTTGACATAAGCTTATAAACCTATTGAAAAATGTGCCTATCTTACTGCTTCTTCTCATGCCCTGTCTATCTTTGTTTGCTGTCATAATGTTGAAGATTTAACTGCATGGAGAGAGGAGCGTTATTCCTTCTTTATTTACATAATTAACAAATTGTGAATATCAACATCCTAGTTCCCTGCTTGTAGTGTAGTGTAACTATGTTGTGTAGTGTGTACAACTATATATGGTGTAGTATAGTGTAGTGTAGTGCAGTTGTGTAACTATGTAGTATAGTGTAGTTGTGTAACTATATGTAGTGTAGTTGTGTAACTGTACTGTAGTGCAGTGTAGTGTGTAATATAGTGTAGTGTACTATAGTGTAATGTAGTTGTGTAAGTATGTAGTTAAAGGTGTGTAGTGTACTATAGTGTAATGTAGTTGTGTAACTATGTAGTTACATGTGTGTAGTGTACTATAGTGTAATGTAGTTGTGTAACTATGTAGTTAAAGGTGTGTAGTGTACTATAGTGTAATGTAGTTGTGTAAGTATGTAGTTAAAGGTGTGTAGTGTACTATAGTGTAATGTAGTTGTGTAACTATGTAGTTACATGTGTGTAGTGTACTATAGTGTAGTGTAGTTGTGTAACTATGTAGTTAAAGGTGTGTAGTGTACTATAGTGTAGTGTAGTTGTGTAACTATGTAGTTAAAGGTGTGTAGTGTACTATGGTGTAGTGTAGTTGTGTAACTATGCAGTTAAAGGTGTGTAGTGTACTATAGTGTAGTGTAGTTGTGTAACTATGTAGTTAAAAGCATGTTTATGATGTCAGTTTGAATTTAAATGGAGCTGCAGGATTTGTTGAACGTCAAAGAAAGTGTCGAGCAATTCTAATAATCTGTTTTCTGTCTGAGCCTATTTATTTTCTCTCTCTCTTCTTTCTCCCCTTTGTCTTAGAGCATGGCGATAGAACGCCTGCCCTTTCTTTCGACGGTTAAGCTTAGGCACTTGTTGGTTAAGGTTAGAGTTTGTCTTAGAGCATGGCGATAGAAGCATGGCACCAGGTAGTTTGCAGGTGCAGAACTTGCTGTCCTCGGGAGAGCCAGGCCTGACGCCTGACACCCCTCCCCCACCGGCTCCTTACCTGCTGCGGCGCAAGGTGAAGAAGTACCGTCGGTGTCGGACACTGGAAATGAAACCAGCAACAGGTCTCCCTCACGCTACGGGTGAAACTACCACGGATCATGATGTGTGTCCTCTGCAATTATCCTCTGGGGATCCTGTCACCGTGGAAACCGCCGAGCGCTCTTTCTCCAAATTAAAACTCATAAAAAACTATTTGAGGAGCACGATGGGACAGGAGAGACTGAGTGGACTGACCTTGCTGTCCATCGAAAGTGACCGAGCCAAGAAATTGGACATACAGCGGATTGTGGACGAGTTCGCGGAGCGCAAGGCTCGCAGAGTAGCCTTCAAGTAGTGGTGAGTACACTTTATTTACTCTGTGCCTATTTTAATGTGTGGGGCCGCCGTGCCTATTTTAATGTGTGGGACCGCTGTGCCTATTTTAATGTGTGGGACCGCTGTGCCAATATTAATGTGTGGCCTGTGCCTATTTTAATGTGTGGGGCCGCCGTGCCTATTTTAATGTGTGGCCTGTGCCTATTTTAATGTGTGGGACCGCTGTGCCAATATTAATGTGTGGCCTGTGCCTATTTTAATGTGTGGGACCGCTGTGCCAATTTTAATGTGGGGCCGCTGTGCCTATTTTAATGTGTGGGACCGCTGTGCCAATTTGACTATACTGCTCTGAGCTCTGGTGGTGGCTATATCCATGGGGCTGAATGGTGTGTCAGAAATGTTGTCATTTTATTAGGCTATGTTTTCGTCCTTGTGATTTGTTGGACTTTATATTATGTTATATCATTATCTGATATATATATATTCGTTTCAATCGAAATCTTAAATATTACACTTTTTCTTTAGTTACTTTTCTTTCAAACATTGTTTTAAATTGTAATCTATACTGACTGAGCGATTTTTAAAGGGCCCGGTCATGTGGCCCCGCCCCCCGGCCCGGGTCTGATACGCGCCACCACTGCATCTGAATGTGTTACAAAGTGCAAAACAACAAGAAAACTGTGCAACCTGCTGATTGTGTGTGTGTGTGTGTGTGCGTGTGTGCATGTGTGTGTGTGTGCGTGTGTGTGCGTGTGTGTTTGTGTCTGTGAGCGAGAGAGCGTGCCACTATAGCTAGACTCTAGAGCAGGGGTGGGCAACTTTGTATATGGTGAGGGCCACTAAATGTCCACACTCAATCTGGGGGGCTGCATTGTTTATCCGCAGTCCCGCCAGTAGTACTCCATCACTCAAATAGCCCATAATAGTCACAGATGTGATAAATAAGGCATATAAACTATTATAATTTGTTGTAACTTTGTTTTTATTCCATTTAAAATGCATTTAGTAATGCTTCATTTCAACTTTATGAATTTATAAATACAGCTGAATTTGAAAGTATTGCTGTGTAACCCAAATATATACAAAAATGACAAATTATAATTAAGACTTCTATTAAAATAAATGTATGAACTTAAAGCCCACTGCTCAACAACCACAAAGCAGCATTCCTGCTGCATTTCACTACAACAGTAAATCAAACGTGCAATAATAAATTATTTTGTTAAATGTATAGACTTTTGGAGCGGTCAGGTGGTGTAGCGGAGATTGCGCTTGTCACCAACGCAGAAGATGCTGGGTTCGAGCCCAGCTCTCGGCGTTGCTACCAGCTTGGCTGGTCGTTCATACTAATACAATTGGCAGTATTAGGGGGTGGGAAGCTGGTGGGTGGGAATCTGGCGTTGTGGACAGCGACGCCTACAGGTCAGCTCTCGGCGCTTGCTCAACGGGGGCAGGACTTAGCGTGGAGATAGCGTGCCCTCCCACGCGTTACACTTCACCAATGTGAGTCCTCGCTGCCAAGTGAAAAGACGTCACTGGCAGTCGCCACACGCATCGGAGGAAGCGTGCGGTCGGCTTCGGGACGCCCTTGTACCGACTCGTAGGAGAACATGCATACAGCAGCCAGGTAGGGGAGGGGGGGGGGGGAATTGGCACAGCGACTAAATTGGACGGGGAGAAAAACAGAAAATCTGAGAAAGAGAAATAAAAAAAATTAAAAAGATTTATAGACTTTTATCCTGCTACTAAACAAAACATTCCTGAGTGCCTCCCATTGACCCTTTATAAAACTGGCATGACATTCACCCTCCCCCCACAGTGGGTCAATAATGGTTCTGTCTTTAATGAGACACTTGTGGTCTCTCCTGTTGGCGCACAATAGAAGGAATGTCAACTTCAATGTTTGTGCATGCAATCTGCATCAGATGAAATAACATTTCATTTTTGTGTGTGCACATCCGTGCGCGTACTTCTGCTCAGAAAAGTGCTGGGACGGCGTGGTACCGCGTGGCATGACCACTGCACCCCTGATTATTAGTGACCCACAATAGATGGAAATTATGTTAGCGAACTTACCTGATGTATAATGCAGTGCAGCATTGGACACTCAACGCCACTCTGCCTTAGAAGCCCGGCGAATCCTAATCCTGTGTGTTTTCCTTTCATTGCGGGTGCTCCATCGGTAACAACAGTGGACAGTTTATCAAACCTCCCATATTGCTGCAGGGCACTTTCAACAGTGTTGAATATGTCCACACTAGGGCTGACCCCTATTAGTCGAATAGTCGACTAATGGATCGAAAGGAGCCATAGTCGACTGCCAACCTCTTAGTCGAATGCAAAAAATAAATAAAAAGAATATTATAATTTTATTTTTTAATTTTTTTTATAAATATTGGCCTGGGGCCGCATGGAGTGTCGTTGAGGGCCGCCAGTTGCCCCTCCCTGCTCTAGAGGACTACCACTGAAAAACTGCTTTATCTAAGAGACTAGCTACTGAATAATGACAACAGAGACATCTAATGAACACGCACGCACGCACACACACACACACACACACACACGCGCGCGCGCGCGCACGCACGCACGCACACACACACACACACCTTTAAAGACAAAGATTCCTCTCAAGTAGGTACCAAGCCATACATCATAAAGCTGTCAGATTTGATAAAACCCTCTCTCTCTCTTCACTTAGCAGGGAGGAAATAAGTGATAAAACCCTCTCTCTCTCTCTTCACTTAGCAGGGAGGAAGCAAGTGATATAACTCCCTATCTCTCTCTTCACTTAGCAGGGAGGAAATACGTGATTAACAGAGGAACTAACGTAATCTAGGGGTATGTAGTTTGTTAGGAACTAGAGTCACCTAGAGGTGTGTAGTTTGTTAGGAACTAGTGTGTAGTTTGTTAGGAACTAGAGCCACCTAGAGGTGTGTAGTTTGTTAGGAACTAGAGCCACCTAGAGGTGTGTAGTTTGTTAGGAACTAGAGCCACCTAGAGGTGTGTAGTTTGTTAGGAACTAGAGCCACCTAGAGGTGTGTAGTTTGTTAGGAACTATAGTCATCTAGAGGTGTGTAGTTTGTTAGGAACTATAGTCATCTAGAGGTGTGTAGTTTGTTAGGAACTATAGTCATCTAGAGGTGTGTAGTTTGTTAGGAACTAGAGTCACCTAGAGGTGTATAGTTTGTTAGGAACTAGAGCCACCTAGAGGTGTGTAGTTTGTTAGGAACTAGAGCCACCTAGAGGTGTGTAGTTTGTTAGGAACTAGAGCCACCTAGAGGTGTGTAGTTTGTTAGGAACTAGAGCCACCTAGAGGTGTGTAGTTTGTTAGGAACTAGAGCCACCTAGAGGTGTGTAGTTTGTTAGGAACTAGAGCCACCTAGAGGTGTGTAGTTTGTTAGGAACTAGAGCCACCTAGAGGTGTGTAGTTTGTTAGGAACTAGAGCCACCTAGAGGTGTGTAGTTTGTTAGGAACTATAGTCATCTAGAGGTGTGTAGTTTGTTAGGAACTATAGTCATCTAGAGGTGTGTAGTTTGTTAGGAACTATAGTCATCTAGAGGTGTGTAGTTTGTTAGGAACTAGAGCCACCTAGAGGTGTATAGTTTGTTAGGAACTAGAGCCACCTAGAGGTGTGTAGTTTGTTAGGAACTAGAGCCACCTAGAGGTGTGTAGTTTGTTAGGAACTAGAGCCACCTAGAGGTGTGTAGTTTGTTAGGAACTAGAGCCACCTAGAGGTGTGTAGTTTGTTAGGAACTAGAGCCACCTAGAGGTGTGTAGTTTGTTAGGAACTAGAGCCACCTAGAGGTGTGTAGTTTGTTAGGAACTAGAGCCACCTAGAGGTGTGTAGTTTGTTAGGAACTAGAGCCACCTAGAGGTGTATAGTTTGTTAGGAACTAGAGCCACCTAGAGGTGTATAGTTTGTTAGGAACTAGAGCCACCTAGAGATGTATAGTTTGTTAGGAACTAGAGCCACCTAGAGGTGTATAGTTTGTTAGGAACTAGAGCCACCTAGAGGTGTGTAGTTTGTTAGGAACTAGAGCCACCTAGAGGTGTGGTTTGTTAGGAACTAGAGCCACCTAGAGGTGTGGTTTGTTAGGAACTAGAGCCACCTAGAGGTGTGGTTTGTTAGGAACTAGAGCCACCTAGAGGTGTGGTTTGTTAGGAACTAGAGCCACCTAGAGGTGTGGTTTGTTAGGAACTAGAGCCACCTAGAGGTGTGTAGTTTGTTAGGAACTAGAGCCACCTAGAGGTGTGGTTTGTTAGGAACTAGAGCCACCTAGAGGTGTGTAGTTTGTTAGGAACTAGAGCCACCTAGAGGTGTGGTTTGTTAGGAACTAGAGCCACCTAGAGGTGTGGTTTGTTAGGAACTAGAGCCACCTAGAGGTGTGGTTTGTTAGGAACTAGAGCCACCTAGAGGTGTGTAGTTTGTTAGGAACTAGAGCCACCTAGAGGTGTGGTTTGTTAGGAACTAGAGCCACCTAGAGGTGTGTAGTTTGGTAGGAAATAGAGCCAGAGGTGAGTAGGTTGGTAGGAAATAGAGCCAGAGGTGAGTAGCTTGGTAGGAAATAGAGCCAGAGGTGAGTAGGTTGGTAGGAAATAGAGCCAGAGGTGAGTAGGTTGGTAGGAAATAGAGCCAGAGGTGAGTAGGTTGGTAGGAAATAGAGCCAGAGGTGAGTAGGTTGGTAGGAAATAGAGCCACCTAGAGGTGAGTAGGTTGGTAGGAAATAGAGCCAGAGGTGAGTAGGTTGGTAGGAAATAGAGCCAGAGGTGAGTAGGTTGGTAGGAAATAGAGCCACCTAGAGGTGAGTAGGTTGGTAGGAAATAGAGCCACCTAGAGGTGAGTAGGTTGGTAGGAAATAGAGTCACCTAGAGGTGTGTAGTTTGATACTTCAAGCTCCAGCTCTAACATTAAGTGTAGTATTGAGGAAAGACAAGGACAAATATTAACGGCTTCATTTTCAAAGAAGTCCAAGAAATATTATGTTTACTTTAACCAGATCAATACACAGAGTCTCAAGCTGTCTGCTGCTTCCTTGAGCGAAGTGGCCGGGTGGCACTCCATACCATAGTAGTTCCGTTTTTATTTGACATTTTTAGAATTGGTTGGTCTGGTGACAAAGCTAATGCTGGTTTTCCAACAAATCAGAGTTCCTGGGCTGATCACGATGAGTAGGTTTCCGTTCTATGAAGGCGTTTGACAGAGTGGAATGGACTTATCTAATTAAAACTCTAAGGCAGATTGGGAGAAACCTTTATAACATGGATACATGCTCTTTACGACTCTCCTCAAGCCTCCGTTTTAACAAATGGAGTAAGATCACCATATTTTCGTCCCAAACACCATTTGTTAAAAACAGAGCATTTCCTCCTGATCTTGATAACGGGATCTTCCAACAAACACAAGATGTTTGGCACATCCGACTGTACAACACACAGTCAACGTACCTTCTAATCACTGTGTACATATACACGGCAGGTATTTTATTTCATCCAACATTACGTTTACCCTTGAGAGTGCGATAGAATCTCCGATTTATATGTTTTTATGCCAAGAAACTCTGCCACAACATTCCTCATATGAATTCTATTCCTTTTTATCATCCAAACCAGCGATAACTCAGAAGGAGCTGCTTGTAAAGTCTGGGAGAGGGACCTGGGAAGTGGTGCAGACAAAAGGTTCACCAGATGAACAAAATGATACACCATGTACAGAGAACCCCCTATACTTAACACGAATCCATCTCAATTATCAGCCCTATGCTGCAGATGCAAAATGGGTAAAAGGACACAGTCATTTATCATCCTGCTCTTTAATTACTATTTTCTGGCAAAACATCAGAAATAAAACTGCAGAATATATTTATTAATCTAGGTTCATTAGACCATCAAAGACTTTCCATCTTGTACGAGTCTATGTTTATGAAAATAAACATCATGTTAAGAAGGGACAGACCACGTTCCCAGTGTTAATTCTTCTGTTTACGGATGTATCGACGGGGTGAAAGTGTGAGACAGCCAGTAAGATTGCCATCAACGAACAAATAACAAACACAACACAGACTTCACGGAAGGCCAGATGAAGGGTTGATAAGATGAAAACACACCAGATCTTACAATGTAGAGACAAACCCTATAATACAAATAAAAAGGTGGAATAAAATAAAATGGAATATAAACGAAATTAACATAGAAGCACAATAGAATAGAATATCATTATAAAATAAAAATAGGTATAGGCCAGGGCCCTATTCCCCGTACCTGGTTCAACTAAGTCGATCAAAAGTCCGATTATCCAGATTAAATTAACCCGATGTTTGAATCCGGGCTTTCCCTGTTCCTCGAATGCTGATTCAGTCTTGTTAATTCGAACCAGACTTGATACTCAGGATAATTGCGCGTGGCCGCCTCACCTGAAAAGACAGCAGGTGTCGATCGCAGAAATCCAGATTTTCTAACGGCATTGATTGATTGTTTTAAAACTTTATTAACAGATTGCAGAATGGGTACAATACAGAAGTTAAATGCATAATCTATAGGCTAATGTTAAATCCCTCATTACCCCAATCAATCAGATTATATTTCTTTAAATGTGCCTGCTGGCAGTAGGCTTAATGGAATGAATAATCAAATGAGATCTTGCTAGCGAAAATAATTAGTTCAACTCTTTCAGAATAAGAAGATACAAACAAGCCCAAAGAGTATCTAATTGATACGAATGAATAGATACTTATGAGGATATCTGTACTGTATGCGCTCTGCTTAGGTATCATGTACTTTATATAAACAAAGATTTCAAGGCGCGACATCCGAAATAACGGTGTCAGAGAGGCTTGGAGGCTATACAGTTTCACTATTAATCAGGTTTTAATCTGTTTTGGACATCATCCATACATGCATTTAATTGATTAACCTTTGGTTTATACCAGTGACACCTCTTGTTCATCATCAGATAACACTAACAGTGCTTGAACAGATAAATGCATTTTCCAAATTCATTCGTCAAAGGCTTGCAATTGCTCATTCATTTTCTCAAGTCACATCCACGTCATCAAATCCGTCAAACAGCGCATCACTACCCACTTTCAAAAACACTCTCAAAGAACACCTACGGGAGACTGCAATTCGAAACTGGCCCATGTAAATGTCCTAACCCAACCCCCTCCAATGTACAGTAAATTACCAAGTATGGTTTTGTCAATATTCAAATGTACAATCCATTACAGTGTTCCCCACCCACCCCTCCTACCCAACCGCCACCCCACCCACCGAACCACCTCTAATGTACAGTTTTTACGTCAAATGTATATACTCTTTTCTAGACTATTTTTGTATCACAAACAGTACTGTATTTGCAAATCTGGTATGTCATAAATGTATAGATGTAGCAGTACTGTCTATCTGTATGTCATGTATGTCATATATGTCCTGATGAATTGAAAATGGGGGACCCTGATGTAAACAAGACGAATGTCTTTCTCTGGTCTGCATCCCCTTAACAATTGTGTGTAAGAGCTGTACTGTATTGTACTGTATTGTACCCATTCTGCAATCTGTTAATAAAGTTTTCAATCAATCAACCAATTCAATCAATCAATCTCCTCAGACATTTTAATCCCAGTTACAATATCACAATAACGTGTGAGTGACAGTGATATAATTCAACAATCCACAGATTCAGATTCCTCGTAATTCATAATCCACAGTCCATGCATAAAGACTCTTCAATTTATGCTTGAATGAAACACAATCCGGGCGCTCCGTTAAGCAAATACATCCACAGCCGATAATATGAAACTAATCAGAGCCAAACGCCCGATATTTTTTTTAAATATCCCTGCAGGATTCACATTCGCAATGCTCCGTTATTAAAATAACCTGTGTGTCGCGACGCGCGAGCGCCATATCCGTATAACTATGACGTGCATTATTTAGGACAAAGTAAATCTATAGGCTGAATATGATTTATTATCAGCATTTTAGGTATATTATTTTACATTTCAAAATCCCCCTCTAGAAAAACGAAGGACAAAAACATAATTCAGAATGGTTACAATGGGATCTAGACAGAGAATTATTTCAGGAAGCGAGCTGCATTTCTTTGCGAGGGTGTGGCCATGGTTTATCCAGCTAACTGAACTAAACCCTGCACTGGAGTAGGTTCAAACTTTCTGATATGTTGCCATAGCGATTTAGACAATCCGACGTCGGGGAACCGAAAGGTCTGGCTTAAGTCAAGCTATGCTGAAAATGATCCGGCTAACTCAGTTAACCAGGTACGAGGAACAGGGCCCAGGGCTGTACAACATATAAATACTGGAACTCACAAACTTTGGATGGTTGCAGCAGAATGTGGTTGAATGTGGATTTTACCAGGGCATTGTACTTAGAATTATCACTCAGAAGGACCACAATCATCTTCTTGTTTAAAAGAGACCAAACATTCTTCTGAGGTTGTTACATTTGAATGATACGTTTTGAAACAGGTATAGTTTTAAAGGTCCCATATTGTAGTCATTTTCAAACAAGTTAAATAGGTATTTGAGGTCCACTAAACATGTATTTAGATTATGCATTATAGCAGCCTCTATACCCCTCTGTTTAAGTCCTGTTCCCAAACCCTGTTTCTGTCTCTGTAGATTAGATAGATTAGATTAGATCAGAATCAGAAAGGTCTTTATTGCCAGAGGGGCTAACCACTATTAAACTGTCAACAACAATTTCCCCAAAGGTCTATCGCATCATCAAAAGATAATCTAGAAATTAATTACTGGCTGTATCCAATCTGTGGACCAATGTTCTGGAAATATATGCAAATTAACATATATTTATGTAGACAATGCATAATTTGCATGTCATAATATTTACATTTTTTTTTTATACAGACACAAATTGTCTCAATGTAAGTAATGAACTGGGAAAGTATTGTGGTGATATCTATTATGTAAAATGTTCACCATAGTGTCCTGTCCTCCAGCACTGCGACAGCATTCACATTAAACTCTGTTCCATTCAGTTAAAAATGGAAATGGGAAATGGACGTGTCTTTGGCTTCAAACAGCTCAGTCAAAACAACAAGGAGCCTAAGAGAGCATGATGCATAATGAAAGAACAGCAAACCCTCCAGAACTGGCTGTCATAATGAATAATGTACAGATTCGTTGGATTGTGTTGATGTTCATTGACCTGCCTCGTTCAATGAAGGCTTAAAACGACAGTTACTAAGTATTTCATATTCAAGATGAGGTATTCTGTATTTTAGACTAGGTATTCTGAAGGTATTGTGTATTTTAGACATGTATTCTGTATTTCAAATGAGGTATTCTGAAGGTATTCTGTATTTAGGATAATGTATTCTATATTTAAGATAAGGTATTCTGAAAGTATTCTGCATTTAAGATACAGTATTCTTAGTTTGACAAGGTATTCTGAAGCTAATCTGTATTTACGGTAAGGTACTCTGTATTTTAGATAAGGTATTCTGAAGGTATTCTGTATTTAAAATAAGGTATTCTATATTTAAGATACGGTATTCTGTATTTTAGACAAGGTATTCTGTTTTTAAGATAAGGTATTCTGTATTTTAGACGAGGTATTCTGTTTTTAAGATAAGGTATTCTGTATTTTAGACGAGGTATTCTGTTTTTAAGATAAAGTATTCTGAAGGTATTCTGTATTTAAAATAAGGTATTCTAAAGGTATTCTGTATTTAAGACAAGGTATTCTGTATTTAAAGGTCCCATGTTTTGCTATTCCTTTCACTATTTGGGCAATTTTACACAATTCCTGTGAGTCTATGGTATGTTTTTCCCCCCATTGTTTTTTTTTTGTTTTTTTTTAAACAAACACATAAACATAACAACATACAATTAGATATACAAGCTTTAATTAACAGTGCACATCCAATGCAATCACCATTTAAATAAATGTATTATACAAGATATACACCTAATACTTGCTATCTAATACCCTATACCAGGGGTAGGCAACCCTAGGCACGCGTGCCTGCATAGGCACGCATGGGCATTTTCATAGGTACAGGGGGCAGCATTAAAAAAGAAAAAAAATTATATATATATATATATATATATATTTTTTTTTTAAATATTATAGTGAAATATTTTGCACTGTTGTCGCATTTATCTTGTTGAAATCCTCCCACAGGTTATTTTTACTACCACATATTTAATTGAGACCCTTTATTTGTTTATTATTTCAATTTAGCTGTAAATACATTGCTACATCATTCAGTAACATTTGCAGAGCCTTATAACAAAAACATTATTACGGTCACCATTGTGACCAGTGGGATTAATCAACACATTTTATTATTTATTTTTCTATTTCATTGAACATTGCACATGTTAAAAGCAATTTTTTTACTCAAAATGTGAGTATTACCAAGTCAACTTGTGTTCTTAAAACAATGACAATAAACATAGTTTTATTAGGTTGAAATAATGTGGTTGTGTACTTATTTTTCTGTTAACTTATTATGGATTGAAAACTGAAAACCAATAAGTAACTGAACTCAATATTTTTTAGTTCTGGTAACGTATTATTATAATTTTTTTTACAGTGTAGTCTTGCGATCAATCAAAACTTATTTACACGATATACCTCACATTCACCCTCCATTCACATCCTGGTGTTCTCCTGGTGTTCTCCATTAGGCCTGTAGGTGGAGCTATGACAGCACACGTACAAGTACACACACCAATGGTTGTGATGTGTCCAAAAATGAATGGGCAAATGTGAGTGAAATGGTCGCACTGTATGCAGCTGTTTGTCTGCATTGTATTTCCCCCCTCCCCCCCCAACTCAGATTTAGGGTTGATACAATCATCATAATAATATTGTTAATAATAACAATAACAATAATGATGTAATAATGTAAAAATGATCATAAAAAATACCTGATTATGAGAAAAAAAATTACGATGCATGTAATATTGTTGAGGCACACTAGTTACAACTATATTTCAAACAGGCACTCCATGTCAAAAAGGTTGCTGACCCCTGCCCTATACACATATGCTCTCGCTCTCCCCCCCCCCCCCCCGGGCCCCCCCTTGGATAATCCATCCATTATCATTCGCTCCTAACCAGGCACTACAATTCTTTTTTTTTGTATTTTATTTTTTTATTATTTTTTAAACAAACATATAAACAAACATGACAACACACGATAAGATATACAAGCATTAATTAACAGTGCACATCCAATGAAATCACCAATTAGTTAAATGTCTTATACAGGATATACCCCTAATACCTGCTATCTATACCCTACACACATATGCTCTAGCTCGTACCCCCCCCTCCCGGACCCCCCATTTGGATAATCCATCCATTATCCCTCGCTCCTAACCAGACACTACCATTATATGCTAGCTTTTATTCTCTCCACCACTTCTAACCACATTGTCATTTTGGATTCATTGAGACCCAAAATTCTTGCTGTAGATATTTCTTGATAAATCACATCGAGATATGTAAGAATCCAGACCTTCCGGCACATTTTTTCCGGTTGAAACCATCGTGATGCTATCAGCTTTTTAGCCACTGTGATACCCGATAAAACCAATCTCTTTAGCTGTGGATGTACTGCACACTCAAAAACATCATTCAGCAGTAATACAGAGGGGTGTACAGGTATATCCAGAGTTAAGAGATTTGATAATTGCTGGGTCACTTCTTTCCAGAATATCTTAACTGGTGGGCAGTCCCAGTACATGTGCATAAATGTCCCCTCGTCCCCATTTGTACATAAGGAGCATTTGGAGTCTAGTTTAAGACCCATTCTGTTCAGTCTTATAGGAGTCAAGTATGTCCTGTGAATATAGTTAAGATTGATTTGTTGATGGTCCGGGTTCCTTGATGTAAATCGAACATTTGCCCAGGCTTCTTGCCAATCAAAATCTTTTTCCAGGTCTGGTATATCCCTCCTCCAGACTGAGTCTAGGTGGAGGGTTTCATACGAGGACGTTAGTAATTGATGATAAAAATCTGAAACAAAACCTCTCGATGTCTCTCTTTCATAGAAGAATTTGTGGTATCTGTGGTGTACAATTGGTATCCTTAATGGAACACCGTGAGCCTTCAAACATAACAATAACTGTGCGTAAAAATAATATGTGGAATCGGTGAGATAATTTTTTTTTCGTATTTCATCATAACTGCAAAAACCCTGTTTGTTGAAAACATCTCCTAATGAGTGTATGCCTTGCTTTTCCCATATAGGGAATCTTATAGGTCGTTTTCCAATCAAGAGTGCATTGTTATTGAATATGGGAGTATGATTATGCCATTTATGTGGGTTAGAATATTTTTTTTGTGTTTCACGCCATATCCGGATCGCATGAGTAATTATGGGGCCAAATTTCCGTTCGCATTTCTTAATTGATAAGAAAAAAATTGGTGTATGCTATGTCCTTCAGTCTATGTGGAGCTACTATATTTTCTTCTAAATTTCTCCAGGATACTGATGCTTGGGGATCAAACCAGGTTGTCTGTGGTCTTAAAGTGTACGCCTTAAAATAGTGGAAAAAATCTGGAAATGCCATACCTCCGTCGGCTCTGTTTCTCTGTGCGGTGGATCTTTTTATACGTGGTGGTTTGTTATTCCAAATAAATCTGTATGCGGAAGAGTGACATTTTTTCCAGTAACCATCTGGAGGGGGTAACGGTAGCATTGAGCTGATGAAGTTGATTCTGGGTAGGACATCCATCTTAACTATTGATACCCGTGCCTGTACTGAGTTTTTAAGTTTTGACCACCTGTCAAAGTCGTATTTTATTTTATTTTGGATTTGTATGTAATTGTGCTTCACCGTTTGGCTTATGGTAGGGAATACTTCAACTCCCAAACATCTAAAGTTTTTAACCATTGGTATTTCTTCTGGAAGGAGTATATATTTTTTTGCAGGGGCGTTAAGTGGAAGAAAAGCCGACTTTGGCCAATTTATCTTAAATCCCAATAGATCGCCAAAGTCATCAATCAACTTGAGAAGATGAGCCATTGCGGTGTCGGGGTTTTGCATGAACAGTATTACGTCGTCCGCATATAAACAAATTTTATGTTGTGTGCCCTTGATTACGATTGGTTCTATGGATTGGGATCGTCTTATATATTGTGCTAAAGGCTCTAATGATAAATCGAATAGTCCGGGACTAAGAGGGCAACCCTGTCTAGAAGAGTGTGATACCGGAAAGATTTCGGAGGTGATTATACCTGTTGTAATCATGGCCGATGGGTCTTTGTATAATACTTTAATCATATCAATGAATCCTTTTCCTAACCCCATCCTTTCTAATACTGCCCATAGATACGACCATTCCTGTTGTGAAGGGCCAGATTAAACCGAATATATATATTTATTTATATATATATATTTAATTGTATTTGTATATTCTCTAATATTCCCTGATATCCCTTGTATATTCCTTGTACAATATGCATTGAATATCCATTCTAGCCTACTGAACTTCCCATAATAGTCTCCATTCTACTATTGGTCGAGACCTTGGTGCCAGGCTGCCATACCCCTCAGACCCAGTTCAAACGTACCGCTCAACATGTACGAACAAGTCCTAGTTCCGCGTAGGAATCTGGCTACCGCACCACTAATGGGACTATTTGTTCATAGTGCGTATATATACTGCGCTACTAAAGTAGGACTTCCTTTTCAGTCCAGTTTCTTACCCTCCAATAGAGTCACAGACGTAAAGCCTCCCCGCGACGCCACGTGTGGGAGTAAGGCCAAGTTCGGCTTACCATCGGTATTGAGACATCGTGTATATTAATATTTGAATAGTCATATTTGGCACTATATCGTCGAGTTGGACGTAGTCTATTAAGCTAATAATAGTCTGTTAATATATAGTGCTTCGTGCGGTGAGAATACTACCGTAGTCAGTACCCCATCGTTTCGGGCAGAGAACTGGCTGCTTATCCAGGGTGGTTGACCCCACGTGAAGCTGCACCCGAGGAGCCCCAGAGCCGACGAGCGAGTGGACCTGTATACCGGATTATTCTACCGACGACAGCCCGCCTTCCCCGGCACGGATTATGCTTTGTATACGTTGATTATTCCATGGATAAAGACCCCCGACACTGCCGTGTGTTGGAACCCCCCCCCCTGGAGAGGACGCAAGGTGAGGAGACGCTCTGCAAGACGAGGTCGCTTCACGTCTCTCCTCCGTGGACCGGAGGACGCCGGCCCACAAAGAGTCCACCTGCTTTCATCTGTGGTCCAAGGATCGCCGGCGCATTGAACGGCACTACAGTGGGTTCACCTGGGATACCCTTGGCCGGATGAGGCAGCCGGATTCTACCCCCCCCCCCTTCCTACTCCTGTCGGCTTACAAGCAACCGGATTAACCCCCCCTAGTGTATCCAGCCTATAATCATTGAAGTATCATTGCTGTTATTCCTTAACTATTCCAGGTCGTATATGTACCACCTGCGCCTTCAGAGATTGGACATTCTCTATTGATATACCGACGAATACTCTTGCCATAAAAGTGCATACTAATTCCCATTCATAAATGTGATTGATTTGATTAAGTGCTTGCTCTACACACCATCGCTGTGTAGAAATAAAGACCTATTTCTAATTCGTACATTTGTGTTGGATCCGTTTCATCTACGTGACAGTGTTCATCATAATATATTTATGCCGAGTACTGGGTGGCCGAATATTAAGTACAAAGGTAGTGGTAGTAAGTATCATATCTAGTAATACAGTCAGGGAATTGTACCCCTCAGTTACAATTCCAACCTATCAAATGCTTTCATCGCATCCAGGGACAGCATCGCCTTAGGTGTGGTGTGGTCCTTGCTGGCGTCTAGTACGTGTAGTAATCGTCTTATGTTATCCGTGATCAAGCTGCCTCTTATGAAGCCAGTCTGATCCGGATGAACTAAAGACGTCATATGTTTTTGAAGTCTGATGGCTAATACCTTAGAGTACATTGTTTTGTATTTCTAATCAGTACTCTAAAGCAGCATTTTTCCACTTCAAGATTTCAAGCTGTTTTGGGCTGGGCTCCGCCCATAAGCGATTTGAGTGACAGTCACCCACACAGCGTGATACATACTGTCGTATGAGCGAGAGAGAGAACGAGCGAGAGAGAGAGAGAGAGAGAGAGAGGGAGAGAGAGAGAGGATAGACCGCTCCGTGCGCACGTGTGCGCTGTGTGAGCGGCTCCTCTGATTGTGTGTAAAATGCAGGCGGAGAGAGGGAGAGAGAGAGAGAGAGATAGGGAGAGAGAGAGAGCGAGAGAGAGAGAGGGAGAGAAAGAAAGAAAGAGAGAGAGAGAGAGAGAGAGAGAGAGAGAGAGAGAGAGAGAGAGAGAGAGAGAGAGAGAGAGAGAGAGAGAGAGAGAGAGAGAGAGAGAGAGAGAGAGAGAGAGAGAGAGGGAGAGAGATAGAGAGAGAGAGAGGGAGAGAGAGAGAGAGTCAGGGACATTATTCCCACTGCTCCGTTGGTGAGCGAATTGTTGATTGTGGGCGGTGACTACAACCAGATCAGCGCCTTGCTACATAGGATAGCGAGTCAATTCTGTATGGCTTGGTTCAGTGGGGGAGGTTCTTGTCTGAGCTGAACTGAAGAAACGGGAGTAGCTAGAGATTTCACATCAAATCAGTGTTGGTACAACCCCACATTGCTAGAAAACAATGCCAAACACTGGAAACGGCAATTTATAAGACAGGGGACCTTTAAGATAAGGTATTCTCTATTTTAAACAAGGTATTCTGTATTTTAGATACAGTATTCTGAAGGTATTCTGTATTTTAGATACAGTATTCTGAAGGTATTCTGTATTTATGATACAGTATTCTGAAGGTATTCTGCATTTAAGATAAAGTATTTTGTATTTAAGATAAGGGATTCTGAAGGTATTCTGCAGTATGACAGCTTTGGACAAGCAATCATGAAAATAAACAACATCCTAAATTCTTGAAAAACCTGAAAGAAGAGACCACACCCACCTGGCCAGGTTGAAAGCATCATCAATAAGTCCCGCCCTGTTCCCAACAGAGATGATCTGAGAGAGAGAGAGAGAGAGAGAGAGAGAGAGAGAGAGAGAGAGAGAGAGAGAGAGAGAGAGAGAGAGAGAGAGAGAGAGAGAGAGAGAGAGAGAGAGAGAGAGAGAGAGAGAGAGAAGAGAGAGAGAGAGAGAGAGAGAGAGAGAGAGAGAGAGAGAGAGAGAGAGAGAGAGAGAGAGAGAGAGAGAGAGAGAGAGAGAGAGAGAGAGAGAGAGAGAGAGAGAGAGAGACACATTATTGTAAGGGTCATGTGTGTGAATTGCAGGAAACTTGGGTTATTTCTCATAACCTCAGATCATCCCAGAGATTCAGATGTATCATCCTGCTCTCAGATAATTACTGGTGATAGTTATGACACTCACCACTGTGTCCTCTATGATAATCTATCATCCTGCTCTGATATAATTACTGGTGATAGTTATGACACTCACCACTGTGTCTGTGTCGTCTATGATAATCTATCATCCTGCTCTGATATAATTACTGGTGATAGTTATGACTCTCACCACTGTGTCTGTGTCGTCTATGATAATCTATCATCCTGCTCTCAGATAATTACTGGTGATAGTTATGACTCTCACCACTGTGTCTGTGTCCTCTATGATAATCTATCATCCTGCTCTCAGATAATTACTGGTGATAGCTATGACTCTCACCACTGTGTCCTCTATGATAATCTATCATCCTGCTCTCAGATAATTACTGGTGATAGTTATGACACTCACCACTGTGTCTGTGTCCTCTATGATAATCTATCATCCTGCTCTCAGATAATTACTGGTGATAGTTATGACACTCACCACTGTGTCTGTGTCCTCTATGATAATCTATCATCCTGCTCTCAGATAATTACTGGTGATAGTTATGACTCTCACCACTGTGTCCTCTATGATAATCTATCATCCTGCTCTCAGATAATTACTGGTGATAGCTATGACTCTCACCACTGTGTCCTCTGGGTCATTCAGTAGTTGTTAGTTAACTAGTTAGTTACCTCTGGGTCATTCAGTAGTTGTTAGTTAACTAGTTAGTTACCTTTGGGTTATTCAGTAGTTAGTTAGTTAACTAGTTAGTTACCTCTGGGTTATTCAGTAGTTAGTTAGTCAACAAGTGAGTTACCTGGGAGGTATTCAGTAGTTAGTTATTCAGTAGTTGTTAGTTAGTAAACTAGTTAGTTACATGATGGTTATCTGGTAGTTGTTAGTTAGTTAACTAGTTAGTTACCTCCAGGTTATTTAGTAGTTGTTAGTTAGTTAACTAGCTAGTTACCTCCAGGTTATTTAGTAGTTGTTAGTTTGTTAACTAGCTAGTTACATCCAGGTTATTCAGTTGTTAGTTAACTAGTTAGTTACCTCAGGGTTATTCAGTAGTTAGTTAGTTCACTAGTTAGTTACCTCAGGGCTATTCAGTAGTTAGTTAGTTAGTTAGTTAGTTAGTTAGTTAGTTAGTTAACTAGTTAGTTACCTCAGGGCTATTCAGTAGTTAGTTAGTTAGTTAGTTAGTTAGTTAGTTAGTTAGTTAGTTAGTTAGTTAGTTAGTTAGTTAACTATTTAGTTACCTCAGGGCTATTCAGTAGTTAGTTAACTAGTTAGTTACCTCAGGGCTATTCAGTAGTTGTTAGTTAGTTAAGTAGTTAGTTATCTGAGGGTTATTCAGTAGTTAGTTAGTTAACTAGTTAGTTATCTCAGGGTTATTCAGTAGTTAGTTAGTTAGTTAGTTAGTTAGTTAACTAGTTAGTTACCTCCAGGTTATTCAGTAGTTGTTAGTTAGTTAACTAGTTAGTTACCTCCAGGTTATTCAGTGGTTGTTAGTTAGTTAAGTAGTTAGTTACCTCAGGGCTATTCAGTAGTTGTTAGTTAGTTAAGTAGTTAGTTATCTGAGGGTTATTCAGTAGTTAGTTAACTAGTTAGTTACCTCAGGGTTATTCAGTAGTTAGTTAGTTAGTTCGTTAGTTAGTTAGTTAGTTAGTTAACTAGCTAGTTACATCCAGGTATTCAGTAGTTAGTAAGTTAACTAGTTAGTTACCTCAGGGTTATTCAGTAGTTAGTTAGTTAACTAGTTAGTTACCTCAGGGCTATTCAGTAGTTAGTTAGTTAGTTAGTTAGTTAGTTAGTTAGTTAGTTAGTTAGTTAACTAGTTAGTTACCTCAGGGCTATTCAGTAGTTAGTTAGTTAGTTAACTAGTTAGTTACCTCAGGCTATTCAGTAGTTAGTTAGTTAGTTGGTTAGTTAGTTAACTATTTAGTTACCTCAGGGCTATTCAGTAGTTAGTTAGTTAACTAGTTAGTTACCTCAGGGCTATTCAGTAGTTGTTAGTTAGTTAAGTAGTTAGTTATCTGAGGGTTCTGTATCGTTAGTGGCTTAGCTTGGCATCACACTGCACTATCTCGCGTACGTGCACGCGTACTGAATAAACCACAAATGTACCTCTAATACCAGTATTAGTCTGACCACACCCCTCATCAGCTTACCTTCATAAGCAGGTGTGTGGTCACCTGCTCTCCTCCTTCTCGCTTTCACCACAAGGAAGAAGTGCCTCGGTAGATCCCCACACTTGACACCATGATGGAAGAAATTGGATTAGGAACAGCTTGGGAAACAAGGATACGTTGACATCATATCTTTATTTTCTCTCTCACTATTTTCGAGAAAATACGGCGATATTGTCTTCGTACTGGAGTGTCTAGAAGATGATGATCATTCTAAAAACCCTCCACCGGTTTTCGTATTGGGAGCACGCCGCTGCATGCTTCTCAACTGCAGTTCCTTGCTGTGTTTGTTGGGGTGAAACCTGTCAGGCCACAGCTGAACTGTCGGACATGCCGCTGTTGTGAGAAGCGGTGCGTTCCAGGTTGGGTGAGTAGTGTTTGCTGGCGGGCTCCACTTGTCTGTTAGTGCTATGGGGGCTACTTGACAAAGTTTATGGAAACCGGCCCCAGGCTAGGGTCCTTTGTTTAGCCGCCTAGGCGACAGAAGGCCTTGGTCTGGAGACCATTATAGTTTTAACTAGTGGGCCGCGACCATTGACACTGGTGATCCCTGTGTGTTCTGGACGAGTGGATTCTCTCTGTCACCGTGTTAAGGCCCCATCTTTCATATCCAAATGAGAGTATTCCTTCACGAGGGGATATGTGCATGTAATGTGCGATAGCGGCAGATTCATGTTCGAAGTCAGCTACACAGGCCAGTTGGTACTGTGCTGATTCCACCGGATGTGGTAAAGTCACCGTTGTGAAGCGGTGTTGACATCTTGTTTTCTCTTTTCTCTTAAAAAGTGAGGAGAGGTTCAGAACGGCGGCCTGTCTGGGTGAGTGTTATGTCATTGTTTACATGTTCATAGCTTACGGTTAGCCAGTCAGCTGTTAACTGCTGCGTTAGCCTGCTGGATCGCTGCATGGCCTGCTTAAGGCCTACTATTAGCCAGTCAGCTGTTAGCTGCGGGGCTAGCATGTCGTGGTCGCTAGGTAACGTTAGCTTGCTGCTATGGCCATGGCTGGCGCGGGGTAGCTTAGCTTCTCGCGCGCCGCCGGGAGCTCGCTTCTGATCGCCGTTAGCTTGATGCTATTCTGTTGAACGTGCTTTGATTTTAACATGTTTTACACTCTTGACCGCGACGTCATCCTTGACAGGGGATGTTTCGTCGACCCTGCCCTGAGCCTGGACGGGGATTGCGTCAACAAAGAGGACTGTAGCGACTGGTTGGAGCGGCGACGCTGCCCGGATCGAACAACACAGGACGGCTGTGTTCTACGGTGTCTTGTGACTGCACTTCGCTGATCTGCGTTCCGGGTAGGAACGGGGTTGACCAGACCTCATAACACGTCTTCTGGTTTTACTTTGCTAAATGTATTGTGAATAACGGTGTTTTTTCCCAAAACGTGTGTTGTTGCAATGCATTTAGGATACGTTGCGGGTTATGTGTGAGCTGTTTTTGTCACTGGCAGTTAGCTTCTCCGTGCAGATCGTGATGTATTGATCTGGTTGTTGTGTGAGAAACATCATGGTGTTTATGTGTACCGTGTACTCACTACTAAGGCAACTAACCTATGAAGCTATGCTTGGTGACAAGTGAGTAAAAGAATGTTCTTTCTCAGACTGTAATGACAATGAACAGTGTGTTCACACATTAACAGGTTTTCCTGTTTTAACTGGCCGTATTGAGGGTAAAATAGGAGGATTGTGTTTTTCCCCCCGGTTCCCTGGGGACTTTATCACCTCCTATCAGACATGTTGTGCATTATTTGTGTCTTTTGTGTGGTAGGGATACGATGTAACTCTTAGCTTGATTGCTGAGGTTGTGCTAAATCTGCTGGAGAAACTTATTTCCTAAAGGGAAATTGGTTTGGTTGCTGTCATGTGTGCTTAGCAAGGCCTGTGGTCGATACTAATCAAGAATGATGTATTCTCTCATTGTGAAAAAAACGGCGTTCCTCTGTTGAGTGTTTTTGCCATTTTTTGTAGGTGATGATGGGTTGTGTGTGTCATGTGACCTACAACTGGGTTGTACTGGCCACAGAAGCACATGTGTATGTTGGACCGGGGTTCTTAGAGCCCTCTCTATTCTGTGTTTTTCCTTAGTAAAAATCAGATAGCAGGTTAGCTCATGCGCTGTGTGGAGCTGTGAAACGCTTCATAGAGCTGACTATGACTGTGTCATATTCTCTTTTTGTCGTTACGTCGTATCATGGGTGTGGGGTCGTAAAGGGGTGAACTGGTAACCTTTCCTCTCCCCATTGTTCTGTCGGTCAGGGGTACACCCCCTGTCCTTCAAGGTTCCCGTCACGTGGCGGTTCGGCACGTTACGGGGGGGGGGGGGGGGGGGGGGGAGTTCCTGGTCCCACGGCCTGGTATATTGGGCGTGTGCACCGCAGGAATTCCCCCGCCATAGAGTACGTCACCGTGCGCGTCTCTGTTGGTAGGACTTCCGTGTGCTGTTCAGGTCCATGTGATGGATCTGTTTTCAGGGGGGGTGGTCAGGGCTCCTCCTCACCAAGCGCCTATTCAGGCCTTCTGTGAGTTCGGACTCCTTCTTCCATGTGAGGAAGCCTCCATCAGAGTACAGAGCCTTCCTCCTCAGATTGTCAAAGTGAGTGGACCCTCTAGAAGGGTCCTTTTCTATTGTATGTATATTCGATTCAATTCGTTTATTGAGTGTGTATGGGTTCAGTGCCTCTTCCCCGGAGGCCCTAAAACCAGTTTTTTACATGGCTCAAGGTGCAATATATTCTTTTCAATCTGTACAGCTCGCGTGGGAAGTCTCTCTGGGGATCCCCGTCTCTTTCCTATGGGAGGGTGGTGGGATGTAAAAATGTGAAAAATTTTTACCCCGGCTGTGTAGACTGGGATACATACTGTTGATGCTTCCTTCTTTCTATTCCAGAAGTGTTGGAGTTAGGGAGTGTCACACCCCTCTTGTCGTTCCCCTGGGCGCCTTGGGGATTCAATGACAGGTCTAAATAGCCTGTTCATTGATGGGGGTGTGTCCCGACGCACGTATAGTGCTAGCTCGCTGTAAACAGGCGATTGACTGGCACGCCTTGGTTGCTTGTGGTTGAAACAGCGTTTTTATAAAGCAACTGAGATGGGGGTTTTTCCTCTTCCGACGACCACATCCCATGACCTGGGTGGGTTGTCGACGGATTCTCGTTCATGTCTGGGGGATGATGACGGGATGGATCTGAACATATGTAGTGGGGTCTCACGCCCTTGGGGTGGGCCACCAGGCGCGGTTCGTCCGAACGTCTGGGTGGCGCCTTCTTTTCATGTTAAGATCAACACGCATATCTGCCCTTCTCCTGGAGTAGGCATGTCGGCGTGGTTAGGGCACGGGACTGGTTCTGGTCACGCTGGTCCAGATCAGTTGAACCCGTTGTCCGCCGGGGATGCAGATCTGCTGTTCTGGTACCCTGAGGGACTTGGGCTTTTTTCAGGGGGAAAAATGCCAGGTCGGTCTGGGTGTCACAGGGTTAAGCGCTATGGAGACCCTGGTTGGGTATGTTTTTACTCAGCACTGTCGTCATGGCTTACAGCCATGCCATTCTGTACGCGCTCGATCTCGTCGGATCTCGGCCGCTACACAGGTTGGTCCTGGTTAGTACTTGGTTGGGAGACCGCCGGGGAATACCAGGTACGGTGTGCTTAGGGGCTGGTTCTCCATTATTTTTCGCTCCTCTCTCACGCATGGCGAAGAGGGGCCTGTGGGGGTGGTTTTTTGACCTCCTCTGGTGACCCTGTGCTTCCCGTACCGCCAGGCCCGGTCCGAAGTGATGTTTGCGACCCGTAGGCCTGGGTTAACCCTTTTTGGAAACTGAAACACTTGTACTGCGGTATAGCCGGTGTATACCCGCAGGTGTGTTTTGGAGTTTTTTCTTGGGGGTTATAGGAACAACCACCGCATTGGGTAACACCGAGGTGGTTGATTCCCTGGTGTGTTGGAGCAGTGTCAACTCCCGGGTTCACCGTTTGAGGGTGCCCCTGCACGTTCATGACGTCTGCCAATCGTGTCAGCCTTCTCTGCCTCGACCCCTCTGGGTGGGGGTTGTTAAATGGAGGCTTGGTCATGCAACACCGCCAGCTTACGCTCCTTCCGCCGGGGCGGCTGTGTTCAGCTGTCCCCTCTGGCGCCTGTCTCGTCCGCAGTCTCCAGGCTGGGGTTAACAGCCTGTTGCCTGGTTTTTCCCCGGTGCGCTGCCTGCTTCCGTTGGTTAACCTTTTTTGTGTGCTTACGGCCATGCTGACTGCCTGTTCTGCAGGGTCAGTGTGCCAGGCGGTGTACTATTGGGGGGACGGGGCCCGCTCGGCTTACGGCCATACCGACCTGAACACGCCCGATCTCGTCCGATCTCGGAAGCTAAGCAGGTTCTGGCCTGGTTAGTACTTGGATGGGATTCCGCCTGGGAATACCAGGTGCAGTAACTGAGGGGCCTTTGTCCGAATACGCTGGCGATGTGGGGGGCGGGGCACTACGTGCCCACCTGGTGGGGTCTTGATGCTGGCATCATGGACTTCTCCGGGCCCCCATTCTAGGGAGTCCAGTCCTTTTGGTGGGTCTGGGTCTTCCTTCGTGCTCCGCTGCTACGGCCTTGCCACGGGGTTGGGTTTGCCCTTGACCCCGTGATTCTGGGGGCAGTAACGAGGTTGTTCCTCCGTTCGTTCCCGGGTGGCATGCGGGTTGTGCGTGTGTGTAGTCGTGGGGTCAAGCCACGGTCTGCTCACCCTGTGCGTTGAGTTGCTTGAGTGCCTCTTCGCACGGTCGGGTCCGTCGCCCTCCCGTGACGTCCCTAATAGGGGGGCTACCCGCCATTAGGGGGGGTCGGGGGGGCTCGGCCCTCCCTGTTCTGATGGTTGTGGGGGGGCTGTCAGCGGGGTGTATTTGTCAGCCAGTGGCTCCGCTTGGCCTCCCTTGTGCAGTGTGATGCCAAGCTAAGCCACTAACGATACAGAACGATCGTAACCAAGTTCTGTTAGTTAGGGGCGATGCTTGGCATCAGACGGCCGCTGCAGCCCTTGTCCTCACCTTGTGGTGAAAGCTTGGGAAGGAGGAGAGCAGGTGACCACACACCTGCTTATGAAGGTAAGCTGATGAGGGGTGTGGTCAGACTAATACTGGTATTAGAGGTACATTTGTGGTTTATTCAGTACGCGTGCACGTACGCGAGATAGTGCAGTGTGATGCCAAGCATCGCCCCTAACTAACAGAACTTGGTTATAGTCATAACCTATCGTTATTCAGTAGTTAGTTAGTTAACTAGTTAGTTATCTCAGGGTTATTCAGTAGTTAGTTAGTTAGTTAGTTAGTTAGTTAGTTAGTTAGTTAGTTAGTTAGTTAGTTAGTTAGTTAACTAGTTAGTTACCTCCAGGTTATTCAGTCGTTGTTAGTTAGTTAACTAGTTAGTTACCTCCAGGTTATTCAGTAGTTGTTAGTTAGTTAAGTAGTTAGTTACCTCAGGGCTATTCAGTAGTTGTTAGTTAGTTAAGTAGTTAGTTATCTGAGGGTTATTCAGTAGTTAGTTAACTAGTTAGTTACCTCAGGGTTATTCAGTAGTTAGTTAGTTAGTTAACTAGCTAGTTACATCCAGGTTATTCAGTAGTTAGTTAGTTAACTAGCTAGTTACCTCAGGGCTATTCAGTAGTTAGTTAGTTAGTTAGTTAACTAGCTAGTTACATCCAGGTTATTCAGTAGTTAGTTAGTTAACTAGCTAGTTACATCCAGGTTATTCAGTAGTTAGTTAGTTACTTAGTTAGTTAACTAGTTAGTTACCTCAGGGCTATTCAGTAGGTGTTAGTTAGTTAACTAGTTAGTAACCTCAGGGCTATTCAGTAGTTGTTAGTTAGTTAACTAGTTAGTTATCTGAGGGTTATCCAGTAGTAGTTAGTTAGTTAAGTAGTTAGTTATCTGAGGGTTATTCAGTAGTTAGTTAGTTAACTAGTTAGTTATCTGAGGGTTATTCAGTAGTTGTTAGTTCACTAGTTAGTTACCTCAGGGCTATTCAGTAGTTAGTTAGTTAGTTAGTTAGTTAGTTAGTTAGTTAGTTAGTTAGTTAGTTAGTTAGTTAGTTAGTTCACTAGTTAGTTACCTCAGGGCTATTCAGTAGTTAGTTAGTTAGTTAGTTAGTTAACTAGTTAGTTACCTGAGGGCTATTCAGTAGTTAGTTAGTTAGTTAACTAGCTAGTTACATCCAGGTTTATTCAGTAGTTAGTTAGTTAACTAGCTAGTTACATCCAGGTTATTCAGTAGTTAGTTAGTTAGTTAGTTAGTTAGTTAACTAGTTAGTTACCTCAGGGCTATTCAGTAGGTGTTAGTTAGTTAACTAGTTAGTAACCTCAGGGCTATTCAGTAGTTGTTAGTTAGTTAACTAGTTAGTTATCTGAGGGTTATCCAGTAGTAGTTAGTTAGTTAAGTAGTTAGTTATCTGAGGGTTATTCAGTAGTTAGTTAGTTAACTAGTTAGTTATCTGAGGGTTATTCAGTAGTTGTTAGTTCACTAGTTAGTTACCTCAGGGCTATTCAGTAGTTAGTTAGTTAGTTAGTTAGTTAGTTAGTTAGTTAGTTAGTTAGTTAGTTAGTTCACTAGTTAGTTACCTCAGGGCTATTCAGTAGTTAGTTAGTTAGTTAGTTAGTTAGTTAGTTAGTTAGTTAGTTAGTTAGTTAGTTAGTTAACTAGTTAGTTACCTCAGGGCTATTCAGTAGTTAGTTAGTTAGTTAGTTAGTTAGTTAGTTAGTTAGTTAGTTAATTAGTTAGTTAACTATTTAGTTACCTCAGGGTTATTCAGTAGTTAGTTAACTAGTTAGTTACCTCAGGGCTATTCAGTAGTTGTTAGTTAGTTAAGTAGTTAGTTATATGAGGGTTATTCAGTAGTTAGTTAGTTAACTAGTTAGTTATCTCAGGGTTATTCAGTAGTTAGTTAGTTAGTTAGTTAGTTAACTAGTTAGTTACCTCCAGGTTATTCAGTAGTTGTTAGTTAGTTAACTAGTTAGTTACCTCCAGGTTATTCAGTGGTTGTTAGTTAGTTAAGTAGTTAGTTACCTCAGGGCTATTCAGTAGTTGTTAGTTAGTTAAGTAGTTAGTTATCTGAGGGTTATTCAGTAGTTAGTTAACTAGTTAGTTACCTCAGGGTTATTCAGTAGTTAGTTAGTTCGTTAGTTAGTTAGTTAGTTAGTTAGTTAGTTAGTTAGTTAGTTAGTTAGTTAGTTAGTTAGTTAGTTAACTAGCTAGTTACATCCAGGTTATTCAGTAGTTAGTAAGTTAACTAGTTAGTTACCTCAGGGTTATTCAGTAGTTAGTTAACTAGTTAGTTACCTCAGGGCTATTCAGTAGTTCTGTGCCGTTAGAGGCTCTGCTTGGCATCACACTGCACTATCTCGCGTACGTGCACGCGTACTGAATAAATTCCACAAATGTACCTCTAATACCAGTATTAGTCTGACCACACCCCTCATCAGCTTACCTTCATAAGCAGGTGTGTGGTCACCTGCTCTCCTCCTTCTCGCTTTCACCACAAGGAATAAGTGCCTCGGTAGATCCCCACACTTGACACCATGATGGAAGAAATTGGATTAGGAACAGCTTTGGGAAACAAGGATACGTTGACATCATATCTTGATTTTCTCTCTCACTATTTTTCGAGAAAATACGGCGATATTGTCTTCGTACTGGAGTGTCTAGAAGATGATGATCATTCTAAAAACCCTCCACCGGTTTTTCGTATTGGGAGCACGCCGCTGCATGCTTCTCAACTGCAGTTCCTTGCTGTGTTTGTTGGGGTGAAACCTGTCAGGCCACAGCTGAACTGTCGGACATGCCGCTGTTGTGAGAAGCGGTGCGTTCCAGGTTGGGTGAGTAGTGTTTGCTGGCAGGCTCCACTTGTCTGTTAGTGCTATGGGGGCTACTTGACAATGTTTATGGAAACCGGCCCCAGGCTAGGGTCCTTTGTTCAGCCACCTAGGCGACAGGAGACCTTGGTCTGAAGACCATTATAGTTTTAACTAGTGGGCCGCGACCATTGACACTGGTGATCCCTGTGTGTTTTGGACGAGTGGATTCTCTCTGTCACCGTGTTAAGGCCCCATCATTCATATCCAAATGAGAGTATTCCTTCACGAGGGGATATGTGCATGAATGTGCGGTAGCGGCAGATTCATGTTCAAAGTCAGCTACACAGGCCAGTTGGTATTGTGCTGATTCCGTCGGGTGTGGTAAAATCACCGTTGTGAAGCGGTGTTGACATCTTGTTTTCTCTTTTCTCTTAAAAAGTGAGGAGAGGTTCAGAACGGCGGCCTGTCTGGGTGAGTGTTATGTCATTGTTTACATGTTCATAGCTTGCGGTTAGCCAGTCAGCTGTTAACTGCTGCGTTAGCCTGCTGGATCGCTGCATGGCCTGCTTAGGTTGGGCCTACTATTAGCCAGTCAGCTGTTAGCTGCGGGGCTAGCATGTCGTGGTCGCTAGGTAACGTTGGCTTGCTGCTATAGGCCATGGCCTGGCGCGGGGTAGCTTAGCTTCTCGCGCGCCGCCGTGAGCTCGCTTCTGATCGCGTGCGTCATAGCTCGGCGTCTCGCGAGCAGAAGCAGTAGCACCCGAACGGTTGGAGCGGCCGTTAGCTTGATGCTATTCTGTTGAACGTGCTTTGATTTTAACATGTTTTACACTCTTGACCACGACGTCATCCTTGACAGGGGATGTTTCGTCGACCCTGCCCTGAGCCAGGACGGCAAGGTTGCATCAACAGGGGACTGTAGTGCGGGTTGGGGCGGTGACGCTGCCCAGTTCGGACAACACAGGAGCGGCTGTGTTCCTACGGTGTCTGTGACTGCACTTCGCTGATCTGCGTTCCGGGTAGGAACGGGGTTGACCAGACCTCATAACACGTCTTCTGGTTTTACTTTGCTAAATGTATTGTGAATAACGGTGTTTTTCCCAAAACGTGTGTTGCTACAATGCATTTAGGATACGTTGCGGGTTATGTGTGAGCTGTTTTTGTCACTGGCAGTTAGCTTCTCCGTGCAAATCGGGATGTAATGATCTGGTTGTTGTGTGAGAAACATCATGGTGTTTATATGTACCGTGTACTCACAACTAAGGTAACTAACCTATGAAGCTATGCTTGGTGACAAGTGAGTAAAAGAATGTTCTTTCTCAGACTGTGATGACAATGAACAGTGTGTTCACATATTAACAGGTTTTCCTGTTTTAACTGGCCGTATTGAGGGTAAAATAGGAGGATTGTGTTTTCCCCCCCGGTTCCCTGGGGACTTTTTCATCCTCCTATCAGACATGTTTGTGCACTATTTGTGTCTTTTGTGTGGTAGGGATGCGATGTAACTCTTAGCTTGATTGCTGAGGTTGTGCTAAATCTGCTGGAGAGACTTATTTTCCTAAAAAAAGAAAATGGTTTGGTTGCTGTCATGTGTGCTTAGCAAGGCCTGTGGCCGATACTAATCGAGAATGATGTATTCTCTCATTGTGAAAAAAACGGCGTTCCTCTGTTGAGTGTTTTTGCCATTTTTTGTAGGTGATGATGGGTTGTGTGTGTCATGTGACCTACAACTGGGTTGGACTGGCCACAGAAGCACATGTGTATGTTGGACCGGGGCTCTTAGAGCCCTCTCTATTCTGTGTTTTTCCTTAGTAAAAATCAGATAGCAGGTTAGCTCATGCGCTGTGTGGAGCTGTAAAACGCTTCATAGAGTTGACTATGACTGTGTCATATTCTCTTTTTGTCATTACATCGTATCATGGGTGTGGGGTCGTAAAGGGGTGAACTGGTAACCTTTCCTCTCCCCATTGTTTCTGTCGGTCAGGGGTACACCCCCTGTCCTTCAAGGTTCCCGTCACGTGGCGGTTCGGCACGTTACGGGGGGGGGGGGGGGGGGAGGGAGTTCCTGGTCCCACGGCCTGGTATATTGGGCGTGTGCACCGCAGGAATTCCCCCGCCATAGAGTACGTCACCGTGCGCGTCTCTGTTGGTAGGACTTCCGTGTGCTGTTCAGGTCCATGTGATGGATCTGTTTTCAGGGGGGGTGGTCAGGGCTCCTCCTCACCAAGCGCCTATTCAGGCCTTCTGTGAGTTCGGACTCCTTCTTCCATGTGAGGAAGCCTCCATCAGAGTACAGAGCCTTCCTCCTCAGATTGTCAAAGTGAGTGGACCCTCTAGAAGGGTCCTTTTCTATTGTGTGTGTATTCGATTCAATTCGTTTATTGAGTGTGTATGGGTTCAGTGCCTCTTCCCCGGAGAGCCCTAAAACCAGTTTTTTACATGGCTCAAGGTGCAATATATTCTTTTCAATCTGTACAGCTCGCGTGGGAAGTCTCTCTGGGGATCCCCGTCTCCTTCCTATGGGAGGGTGGTGGGATGTAAAAATGTGAACATTTTTTACCCCGGCTGTGTAGACTGGGATACATACTGTTGATGCTTCCTTCTTTTCTATTCCAGAAGTGTTGGAGTTAGGGAGTGTCACACCCCTCTTGTCGTTCCCCTGGGCGCCTTGGGGATTCAATGACAGGTCTAAATAGCCTGTTCATTGATGGGGGTGTGTCCCGACGCACGTATAGTGCTAGCTCGCTGTAAACAGGCGATTGACTGGCACGCCTTGGTTGCTTGTGGTTGAAACAGCGTTTTTATAAAGCAACTGAGATGGGGGTTTTTCCTCTTCCGACGACCACATCCCATGACCTGGGTGGGTTGTCGACGGATTCTCGTTCATGTCTGGGGGATGATGACGGAATGGATCTGAACATATGTGGAGGGGTCTCACGCCCTTGGGGTGGGCCACCAGGCGCGGTTCGCCCGAACGTCTGGGTGGCGCCTTCTTTTCATGTTAAGATCGACACGCATATCTGCCCTTCTCCTGGAGTAGGCATGTCGGCGTGGTTAGGGCACGGGACTGGTTCTGGTCACGCTGGTCCAGGTCAGTTGAACGTGTTGTCCGCCGGGGATGCAGATCTGCTGTTCTGGTACCCTGAGGGACTTGGGCTTTTTTCAGGGGGAAAAATGCCAGGTCGGTCTGGGTGTCACAGGGTTAAGCGCTATGGAGACCCTGGTTGGGTATGTTTTTACTCAGCACTGTCGTAATGGCTTACAGCCATGCCATTCTGTACACGCTCGATCTCGTCGGATCTCGGCCGCTACACAGGTTGGTCCTGGTTAGTACTTGGTTGGGAGACCGCCTGGGAATACCAAGTACGGTGTGCTTAGGGGCTGGTTCTCTATTATTTTTCGCTCCTCTCTCACGCATGGCGAAGAGGGGCCTGTGGGGGTGGTTTTTTGACCTCCTCTGGTGACCCTGTGCTTCCCGTACCGCCAGGCCCGGTCCGAAGTGATGTTTGCGACCCGTAGGCCTGGGTTAACCCTTTTTTGAAAACTGAAACACTTGTACTGCGGTATAGCCGGTGTATACCCGCAGGTGTGTTTTGGAGTTTTTTCTTGAGGGGTTATAGGAACAACCACCGCATTGGGTAACACCGAGGTGGTTGATTCCCTGGTGTGTTGGAGCAGTGTCAACTCCCGGGTTCACCGGTTGAGGGTGCCCCTGCACGTTCATGACGTCTGCCAATCGTGTCAGCCTTCTCTGCCTCGACCCCTCTGGGTGGGGGTTTTAAATGGAGGCTTGGTCATGCAACAACGCCAGCATACGCCCCTTCCGCCGGGGCAGCTGTGTTCAGCTGTCCCCTCTGGCGCCTGTCTCGTCCGCAGTCTCCAGGCTAGGGTTAACAGCCTGTTGCCTGGTTTTTCCCCGGTGCGCTGCCTGCTTCCGTTGGTTAACCTTTTTTGTGTGCTTACGGCCATGCTGACTGCCTGTTCTGCAGGGTCAGTGTGCCAGGCGGTGTACTATTGGGGGGACGGGGCCCGCTCGGCTTACGGCCATACCGACCTGAACACGCCCGATCTCGTCCGATCTCGGTAGCTAAGCAGGTTCTGGCCTGGTTAGTACTTGGTTGGGATACCGCCTGGGATTACCAGGTGCAGTAACTGGGGGGCCTTTGTCCGAATACGCTGGCGATGTGGGGGGCGGGGCACTACGTGCCCACCTGGTGGGGTCTTGATGCTGGCATCATGGACTTCTCCGGGCCCCCATTCCAGGGAGTCCAGTCCTTTTGGTGGGTCTGGGTCTTCCTTCGCGCTCCGCTGCTACGGCCTTGCCACGGGGTTGGGTTTGCCCTTGACCCCGTGATTCTGGGGGCGGTAACGAGGTTGTTCCTCCGTTCGTTCCCGGGTGGCATGCGGGTTGTGCGTGTGTGTAGTCGTGGGGTCAAGCCACGGTCTGCTCACCCTGTGCGTTGAGTTGCTTGAGTGCCTCTTCGCACGGTCGGGTCCGTCGCCTTCCCGTGAAGCCCCTAATAGGGGGGATACCCTCCATTAGGGGGGGTCGGGGGGGCTCGGCCCTCCCTGTTCTGATGGTTTTGGGGGGCTGTCAGCGGGGTGTATTTGTCAGCCAGCGGCTCCGCTTGGCCTCCCATTGTGCAGTGTGATGCCAAGCAGAGCCTCTAACGGCACAGAACGCTAGGTTATGACTATAACCAAGTTCTGTTAGTTAGAGGTGACGCTTGGCATCAGACGGCCGCTGCAGCCCTTGACCTCACCTTGTGGTGAAAGCTTGGGAAGGAGGAGAGCAGGTGACCACACACCTGCTTATGAAGGTAAGCTGATGAGGGGTGTGGTCAGACTAATACTGGTATTAGAGGTACATTTGTGGAATTTATTCAGTACGCGTGCACGTACGCGAGATAGTGCAGTGTGATGCCAAGCGTCACCTCTAACTAACAGAACTTGGTTATAGTCATAACCTAGCGTTAGTTAGTTAGTTAGTTAGTTAGTTAACTAGTTAGTTACCTCAGGGCTATTCAGTAGTTAGTTAGTTAGTTAACTAGTTAGTTACCTCAGGGCTATTCAGTAGTTAGTTAGTTAGTTAGTTAGTTAGTTAGTTAGTTAACTATTTAGTTACTTCAGGGCTATTCAGTAGTTAGTTAGTTAACTAGTTAGTTACCTCAGGGCTATTCAGTAGTTGTTAGTTAGTTAAGTAGTTAGTTATCTGAGGGTTATTCAGTAGTTAGTTAGTTAACTAGTTAGTTATCTCAGGGTTATTCAGTAGTTAGTTAGTTAGTTAGTTAGTTAGTTAGTTAGTTAGTTAACTAGTTAGTTACCTCCAGGTTATTCAGTCGTTGTTAGTTAGTTAACTAGTTAGTTACCTCCAGGTTATTCAGTAGTTGTTAGTTAGTTAAGTAGTTAGTTACCTCAGGGCTATTCAGTAGTTGTTAGTTAGTTAAGTAGTTAGTTATCTGAGGGTTATTCAGTAGTTAGTTAACTAGTTAGTTACCTCAGGGTTATTCAGTAGTTAGTTAGTTAGTTAACTAGCTAGTTACATCCAGGTTATTCAGTAGTTAGTTAGTTAACTAGCTAGTTACATCCAGGTTATTCAGTAGTTAGTTAGTTAGTTAGTTAGTTAACTAGTTAGTTACCTCAGGGCTATTCAGTAGGTGTTAGTTAGTTAACTAGTTAGTAACCTCAGGGCTATTCAGTAGTTGTTAGTTAGTTAAGTAGTTAGTTATCTGAGGGTTATCTAGTAGTAGTTAGTTAGTTAAGTAGTTAGTTATCTGAGGGTTATTCAGTAGTTAGTTAGTTAACTAGTTAGTTATCTGAGGGTTATTCAGTAGTTGTTAGTTAGTTAGTTAACTAGTTAGTTATCTGAGGGTTATTCAGTAGTTGTTAGTTAGTTAAGTAGTTAGTTATCTGAGGGTTATTCAGTAGTTAGTTAGTTAACTAGTTAGTCACCTCCGGGTTATTCAGTAGTTGTTGAATCAACAGTCTCCAGTTCTGTAGGTCATAGTTGACTCTGAAGTATCCAGTCTGGTTGATGTTGCCTAGCAACCATGTATCATCGTCCACATCACCAATTCTGTGGTTCTCTGTGGAAAATAAACAGATATTAAATCAGCAATCAATCAATTAATCAATCAATCAATCAATCATGATAAAGACAGCTTAAATCTACCTCCTGGTTAGGGTTAGGTTAAAGTTTCAAGTTTCTTTATTAGTTGTCATACAAAAATACAGAATACATTTATATGAAATGCTTTTTTCGGCATACGCGTATGGTTTCTGTACAACTAATAGTTAGTGCCTAACTCAGTAAAAGACAGCTAGTGGTAACAAGGTGGCTAATTCTCCTTATTATGCCAATAGATGTATAATTTATTTTATGAACTGATTTGATTTGTTCTCCCCATGCAGCTCAAATTATCATCAACATAAACTCAGAGGAATCACGTTGATGACACTTTAGGCATCTCAATAGAATTAATTGAAATTTTAGATAGATCTTCAGAGTATTTATTTTTTCCACTGAAAATGATAAAATTCTATTTTTTATATTCAATGATAATTTGTTTGCTTCTTTGATCAAAGAAAGGACATTTGAGTGGCAGAGAAGAAGAGTTGTGTCATCTGTAAACATTATTGGAGAAAGTACATTTGAGGCGTTAAACATGTCATTAATATAAATAAGAAAAAGCAAAGGCC
>NC_140179.1:85222328-85262328 GCF_963971535.1 Notolepis coatsorum | reverse complement strand
TGTAATAGTGTAATAGTGTGTAATAGTGTAATAGTGTGTAATAGTGTAATAGTGTGTAATAGTGTAATAGTGTAATAGTGTGTAATAGTGTGTAATAGTGTGTAATAGTGTAATAGTGTAATAGTGTGTAATAGTGTAATAGTGTAATAGTGTAATAGTGTGTAATAGTGTAATAGTGTAATAGTGTAATAGTGTGTAATAGTGTAATAGTGTAATAGTGTGTAATAGTGTAATAGTGTAATAGTGTGTAATAGTGTGTAATAGTGTGTAATAGTGTAATAGTGTGTAATAGTGTAATAGTGTGTAATAGTGTAATAGTGTAATAGTGTGTAATAGTGTAATAGTGTAATAGTGTAATAGTGTGTAATAGTGTAATAGTGTAATAGTGTAATAGTGTGTAATAGTGTAATAGTGTGTAATAGTGTAATAGTGTGTAATAGTGTAATAGTGTAATAGTGTGTAATAGTGTAATAGTGTGTAATAGTGTAATAGTGTGTAATAGTGTGTAATAGTGTAATAGTGTAATAGTGTGTAATAGTGTGTAATAGTGTGTAATAGTGTGTAATAGTGTAATAGTGTGTAATAGTGTGTAATAGTGTAATAGTGTGTAATAGTGTAATAGTGTGTAATAGTGTGTAATAGTGTAATAGTGTGTAATAGATCATTTAGTTTGATCTGCCACTTCTTGGACACATGGTGCCATGAGAAAGGGTGAGTATTAAATAATACAACACGAAAGGGAGTTTGTGTTATAGTTAATAAAATCACATCTGTAGTCATCTTCAAATGGTCTATGTTGACCACTCCCCCGATCCTTAGGCCGCGCCCCCTTTTTGTATCCTTTGAACTGTTTGTCATAGAGACTCGCGAGAGACCCTCACCCCCGTTGGCCGGCAGTGCACAGGCGTCACCCACACTTTCACAATTTCCCCTGCGTGGAATTGTCTAGTTATTGTTATTATTCAGTTATCAGGCATGTGTTTAGGTTGTCTATTACTAATGGTTTGATTAGGTATTGTGTTTGTAAATATCTGTTTAAAAAAAAAAGTTAACTTCCGGTTTAGCTGCAATATGTAGCGCACGCATTTGGCAATAGCTCTGCTCCCGTCAACGTTAATTTAGTTTAAAAACCTTATTTGGACAATACCAAAAGAGATTAGACCACATCGTATGTATTGATAAGACCTTCTACTAACTATATCAAAAGACAACATGGTTAAGGATAGGGAAAGGACGGGAAAGAAACAAGAAACGGCAACTTCAGCGGCGCAGATTGAAACACGATCAAGAAGAAACGTTCAAGGCGACGCAGATACAGATCCGCTGGCGACAAGCCCCGACGAGGAGAATAAAGAGGAGATTACACCGAGACCATCGACTATTGGCCCCAACAGGGAGACAATAGTTGTCAACATAACAGGAGCGATAGGAACAAGCTCCGTGAGAGATAAAGCAGTTGATTTTGAGAAGATAATAGCAGACAAATCCATCGGCATCGTCACTGCACCTATACCACCAACTGACACAAGCAGTACAATCACACCACCCGATTTCAACTCATTGACTAACCTGATGAAAGAATAGATGGTCGCTTTCAAATTACACATCGAGGAACTCAAAGATGAATTCAAAGCACACGTCGATGCTAAACTCGAACACATCGATGCTAAATTAGAAGAAGTTAAGAAAGTGGTCGCTGTACAGTCCGAGCGAATCACGACAGTGGAGAATACGGTGACAGATATTACACAGGCAGTCAAAGTGAACGAGAACACCATCTGCATTGGCATGACAGAGGTGACAAAAGAGATAGAAAGGGTGGAAGAAGCATGCCGGAGGAAAATACAAGAGGTTAAAGATGAAGCGATGGAGAGGCTACTCGAAACCCAACGCTACCACAGGCGAAATAACATCCGCATTGTAGGACTTGATGAAGCAGTCAATTGCGCAGACGACAACTTTCCAACAGTGCTATCAGTGATTTTGGGTAACAACTTTCTAAACACAGTGCCGAAAGTGGACCAAGCTTACAGAATCGGTTCACGGGAGCAAAGAAACAACGGGCCAAGAGTCATCATTGTTACTCTGCGGAAGACGTCAATAAGAGATGACATCATCAAAATTGCTTGCATCCAACGTGGGAAGCTGAAACATGGTGATCATTCAATATTTATCTATGAGGATCTAAGCAAAGACGCCATCGCTCGACGTCTACCCTACAAGGAGGTGATGCAAAAATTGTTCATGTCTGGCCTCAGACCAAGGCTAACATACCCGGCGCTGTTATCGATCGTGGGCAGGGACGGCCGTAGGATTGGATTACACACACCTAAAGAGGCTGAGGATTATTGGAATCGATATGGAGCAGATCCCCCAAGGCAGAACGAAACACTGTCTGAAAACAGATAAGCCGTTTCATCTCTCTCTTTCTCTGTGTATATCAGTATTAGAATGACTTTTATTGTGTTCATCAAAAGTAGCAGATGATATGCAGGCCGTCTACACCAAGGCGTATTGTGTATAATACGATTCGTAATACATTATAATTTCAGACCTCTGGTCTCCGGGGAGACAAGAACATATCATTGGCAATAAGAACAATCTGGAAGATTCTGGGTTTATCGCTCGACTGCTCTGGGTCACTTAGATCATTCTGGAACACAACAACAGTCTATTAGTACTAGTGTATTCTACAACCTTCTAGAATATAATGCACCATGACAACGAAGGCTTGCAACTCTAACATTAAACATCCGGTGTGTATAAACATAGCATATGATCAATTGACTGAAGTTTAATCAGACCTTAATAAAACTTTAAAAAATCAACCACACCAAAACGTATGAACACAACAAGGTTATTCTAACAATTTAAGTAAACACTCCACTGATGAAGAGATTGGCACATTGTAGCTCTAAAAGGCTCTGTTTTTTTTATTTTATCTAATCACTCAATTCGGTTCTAGTGGCTTCTCCACGTTGAGTATTATTCTATCTCTCACTCCTTATCTTTATCTTTTTTTTATTATTTCAATTTTTTTTCTCTTTCTTTTATCTTACATTGTTCTTTTCCATTGTTCTTCACATTAAGGTGTTAATATTTCTCTACAATCTTTTCCTTTGTCCTGATGTTTCCTACATATGTTAGTAGAGGGTTCAAATGAATATGTCGATGAAAGTTTATTCTCTTTTTTCATTTTTCACAATATTTCATTACAGTAAGGGAAGGTGCAAGACCAAAAGCGACATTCTATTGTATTAGAATGAAAATGTTAGATCCTATGGCAATTAGCATAGGAAGATTAGGATTACAATGCTCAGTTTGGGCAATCCGGTGGCCTAAGGGAGAAAGTCATACGCGGAGGATGTGTTTTTGGAACACAGGCCTGTACAACTCTCTGGGAGAGGGGAAAATAGGGGATTTTTATTTGTATATATATATGTTTTTAAGCTCGGCTCTCAACGGGACCTCAATAATTGGATGTACATCTATTGTAGCTTCGCACTCCAGAAGCATTACCAAAAACTACACAAAAACATGCATAGATTATGGCTAGTTTGAATATAATGATATGGAACACTGGTGGGATAAACAAACAACACAAACGCAAAAGCGTGCTCACACTGATGAAAAAAGAACATGTGGACGTGGCTCTACTAAGCGAAACGCACATTTTAGAGGAAGACATAGATACGTTAGCAGATAATACCATAATATTAGTCACTCTTCTTTTGGTACGAGAACTCGAGGTGTAGCCATAGTCGTCAGACGTAAATTAAATATCGAATTAAAAGGGGTATGGTCGGATGCTGAGGGGCGTATAACTATAGCTAGGATTGTACACAATAACAGGAAAATAGCGTTGGCAGCGGTATATGCCCCAAATTTGTACGAAGAGGGTTTCTTCACTTCACTAACCGATGAAATGTTAAACCATCCCGAGTACTCATTTATAATAGGTGCGGATTTTAATGCCATTTGGAATCCAAGGATGGACAAATCTTACCTCGCCTTTTCCAGCGAACAAAAAAATGCATCTAAAGCATTAAAAGATTGGTCAAAGACTACAGGGGTAAATGATTTATGGCGTTCACTTAATCCCACGACCCGAAAGTACTCCTGTCGATCGGCGAGACATAACACATTATCCAGAATTGATTATGTCTTTGCATCCCCGAGACTATTTGATAAATATGAAGTGGAAATGATACCCAATGCGCTTTCAGATCACTGTTATTTACTCCTAAAAGCAACATTTGGTATACTATCTTCCCGGGCCCCAAGATGGCGTTTTAATACTATGCTGCTTAACAACAAGGAATTCATTACACAACTCAAAGAAGCTCTCACAGTATTCCTACGGGAGAATGCAAACGCGGTGCAAGACCCCAGAATAATATGGATGTCAGTAAAGGGTATGATCAAGGATTTCACGGATAGATTTTCCTCCATATTGCGCAAAAATCAATGCACAAAACTGTCTGAACTGGAAACGCTTTACTCAACGTTATTTAATTCTTTAAAATACAACAACTCAACTAGACTAGAAAATCAAGTTAACGTACTAAAAACAGAGATCAATGCAATATACAGACAAAAATCGGAAATGCAAATACGCAGCACAAGACAACAGCAGTACTTCCAAGGTTCTAAACCTAGTCACCTATTAGCCATGCGATTAAGAATGAATGCAAAATGTGCAGATATAACTGCCATTAGAAAACAACAAGTACTTGTAACAGACCCCAAAATAATAAACGATACATTCAAAGAATTCTACTCCGACTTATATAATTCAGAAACGACCTTTGATCAAAACAAATTGGACACATATCTTAATCAAATTATTCTCCCTAAACTTTCGGAGGACGACGCTAAACAGTTAGAAGCACCGATCACATTAGAGGAACTCAAGAAGGCCATATCCGAATTGAAAAATGGTAAGGCTCCTGGAAGAGAAGGTATCCCATCAGAAATGTACCTTTCTTGTTGGGACATATTTGGACCCTTATTACTAAATATGATCTTATACTCAGTCAAGGAGGGGAGCTTCCATAAACACGACAATATTGCACTCATTTCAGTCCTTCTCAAAAAAGACAAAGACCCCACCGAGTGCGGTAGTTACAGACCTTTAAGCCTCCTCGGAACCGATGTCAAACTGTACTTTAAGGTATTAGCCATCAGATTGCAAAAGCATATGACGTCTTTAGTTCATCCGGACCAAACTGGCTTCATAAGAGGTCGCCTGATCAATGATAACATAAGACGAATACTGCACGTACTAGATGCAGACAAAGAGGACACCACACCTAAAGCGATGCTGTCCCTGGATGCTATGAAAGCATTTGACAGGCTGGAATGGTCGTTTCTATGGGCAGTATTAGAAAGGATGGGGTTAGGAAAAGGATTCATTGATATGATTAAAGTATTATACAAGGACCCATCGGCCATGATTACAACAGGCACATTCGTCTCCGAAATCTTTCCGGTATCACGCTCAGCCAGACAGGGTTGCCCTCTTAGTCCCGGACTATTCGATCTATCATTAGAGCCTTTAGCACAATATATAAGACAATCCCAATACATAGAACCAATCGTAATCAAGGGCACACAACATAAAATTAGTTTATATGCGGACAACGTAATATTGTTCATGCAAAGCCCCAACACCACATTGCCTCATCTACTCAAGTTGATAGAGAACTTTGGTGATTTATCGGGATTTAAAATAAATTGGCCGAAGTCGGCTTTCCTTCCACTTAACATCCATGCAAAAAAAGACACAACCCTCCCAGGTGCGATACCCATGGTAAAACATTTTAGATGCTTGGGAGTGGAAATATTTCCCACCATAAGACAAACGGTGAAGCACAATTACACAAAAATACAGAACAAAATCAAAGATGACCTGGACAGGTGGGCAAAACTTAAAAACTCAGTACAGGCAAGGGTATCAATAGTTAAGATGGATGTATTACCAAGAATCAACTTCATCAGCTCAATGCTACCGTTACCCCCTCCAGAGGGCTACTGGAAAAGATTACACTCCTCCACATACAAATTTATTTGGAATAACAAACCACCTCGCATAAAAAGATCCACTGCACAGAGAAATAAAGCAGACGGTGGCATGGCAGTTCCAGATTTTTTCCAATATTTTAAGGCTTACACATTAAGACCATTGACAATATGGTTTGATCCCCAGGCTTTGGTATCTTGGAGAGAATTGGAAGAAAACATAGTAGCCCCACAGAGACTGAAGGACATAGCACACACTAAACTTCCAATCAAGCACTGTGAGCGGAAATTTGGCCCCATAATTACCCATGCAATCCGAACATGGCAGGAAACACACAAAAAATATCCTAACCCTCAAAAATGGCATAATCACAGAGAAATATGCACAAAGTTTAACCTCACCGAGTCCACATGGCTTTTTTACATACAGTTACGCCTATGTTTGAGGTCTCACAGTGTTCCATTAGACATACCAGTTGAACACCACAGATACCACAAATTCTTCTATGAAAGAGAAACATTGGGAGGTTTTGTATCAGGTTTTTATTATCAATTACTAACGTCCTCGTATGAAACCCTTCAACTAGACACTGTCTGGAGGAGGGATATTCCAGACCTGGAAAGTGACTTTGATTGGCAAGAAGCATGGGCAAATGTCCGTCTTACATCAAGGAACCCGGACCATCAACAAATCAATCTTAACTATATTCACAGGACATACTTGACTCCTATAAGAATGAACAGAATGGGCCTGAAACAAGACTCAAAATGCTCCCAATGTACAAATGGAGACGAAGGGACATTTATGTATTGGGACTGCCCACCAGTTAAGGCATTCTGGAAAGATGTGACCCATCAATTATCAAAACTCGTATCTTGGAATATACCAGTACACCCCTCTGTATTGCTTTTGAATGATGTTTTTGAGTTTGCAGTAAATCCACAGCTAAAGAGATTGGTTTTATCGGGTATCACAGTAGCTAAAAAACTGATCGCATCACGTTGGTTTCAACCGGAAAAAATTTGCCGGAAAGTTTGGTCTCTTACATATCTCGATGTGATATATCAAGAAATATCTACAGCAAGAATTCTGGGTCTCAACGAATCCAAAATGTCAATGTGGGTAGAAGTGGTGGAGAGAATAAAAGCTAGCTTATAATGGTAGTGTCTGGTTAGGAGTGAGGGATAATGGAGGTACTATCCAAGGAGGGGTCCGGGAGGGGGGGGTTCGAGCTGGAGCATATGTGTGTAGGGTTTTAGAAAATAGGTATTAGGGGTATGTCCTATATAAGCATTTGTATAATTGTTAATTTCGCTGGATATACACTGTATACGGTAAAATATTATTATAGACTTTTTTTTTTGTCTTGTTTCTGTACTTGCATGTAATTTTAACTACCTTGACTGTTAGTTTCATTATGCATTATGTGTTGAGTACTGACTTTTAATAATTTCTGTTTTGCAATAATAAAAAAAAAAAAAAAAAAAAAGTATGGCATTTTACAATACAGAACTTTTCCCAAAAATTTGTTTTAAGAGTTTTTCCTCATACTCTGAGCCAGAAACTCAGCACTCACATACACCAAACCTTCCAGTTCTATTCATATCTATGTTCTGAAGGTATTTACAGAAGGGTTTGTTGATATCGCATTCATACCCTGATTTATATCACATTTTATTCCTAAAAACATGGCGAAATATGGAATTTTACCATAAAAATGGACTGAATGGAGTATTTTCTGATTTATGGAGTGATAAAAAGAGATATCCAAAATCCCCTGTGTAATAACCTTTGGCTCTAATATGTCAACAAAATGAAACTATCATTTTGAAATGGCTTTATCCAATGTTCAGATTTCTGTCCTGGAATTATATGCAAATTAGTGCATATTTAAGTAGATCATGCCTCATTTGCATATTTAAACATACAATTTCAGAAAACTTGTAATACAAAAAAGTCTTGTCTTAATATAAGTAATCAACTGGGGAAGTTTCATTGTGATATCTATTAGTTAAATTGTTTACCCTATTCACCTGTAGTGTCTCACCTTAACTCATTCAGCGCCAGTCATGATGATAGTCAGGTTAACTCGCCATCGCTTGAGCACCAATCACGAGTATAGTCGGGTTTTAATCGTAATTTCTTTTATTAGAGATATCCATTCATTTTCATCCATCCAGCCTGATGTTATCGTTGGGAATGGGTCTGAGCTTGCAAAAGGGCAAATACCGCCGCCTACGCCTTCCAGTTGGTATTGCACCCCATTGGGAATGGTGTAGTTTCTTTTCTGGGACGATCCAAGCCGTGCGGGCGTGGTTTAAATACTCAGGCGAGGTAACCTGTTTCAACTATACATCTGCGAGGCTGCCCCCCCCCCCCCCCCCCCCTCAATATGCAATGCTGTTGAATGTGGCACGGACCTCCGCGCCCAGTACTTCAAATGGCGATCAGATAATTGGATTATTCCTTTTACATTACATCAGATACAAGGTAAGAACATTATATATAAATTTGATCGTTGATCTGATATGTCTTTCTACCGCGATCGCGGCTGTGTGTGTGTGTGTGGCTGTGTGCCGTTGAGTGGGAGGAGGAGGCGGCGGAGCCCCGCGGTCCAATGCTCTTTTCATTTTTGCATGAGGAAGGATAATAATGATGATCTAGCGTTGATTTCAGGAAGATTCGATAATCAGGCGAAAAATGACAACGTGTTTAGTGTATTCCACTAAAACGCTATTATCGTGTCTTTCTCTGGAATTACTCAGAAGCACCCAAAGTTATACTCATATTCAAAAGGCTATAAAACGGAAATGTACCGATGAAAAAACAATCCGTTTTGTACATGTTGACTGGAAGCAAATCACTGATAATCGACGGGTGTATTAGACCCATAGCTATAATTTAAGATATATTTTAAGGACTCGCAAATCTTGCAGTCCCCCCATTGACTTACAGCGGTGGCACACTAGCACCATCTCGTGGATCAAGCGATGACGCTGAATGAGTTAAGAATACTGAACCTCTAGGGGGCTGGGTAGCGCAGCGGACATTGCGCTCGTCGCCAACGCAAGAGACACCGGGTTCGAAGCCGGCTGTCGGCGTTGCCTCCGGCTTGGGCCGGCCGTCATACTAACTCAATTGGCAGAGTTAGCGGGTGGAAGTCGATGGGTGGTAATCTGGACATTGTGAACAGCGACTCCTACAGGTCGGTTGGGGGACGCCTGCACAGCAGAGACAGTAAATGGCGGGGGCAGTGTGAGCCTCCCACACGTTACACCTCGCCAATGAGAGTCCGCGCTGGCAGGTGAAAAGATGTGACAGGCTGCCTCCTTCGAACGCCACCTTACTTGACCAATTCCGTGCCTCGGTTCTCGAGTTAAATGGCGATATGTCAGGCGAGCATCTTTTTACAGGCCGCGCGTCAAATGACCACGTCGGACACTATACGCTCGAGAACTGACCAATCACAGATGATGGCAAAAATTATTGGTCAGCATTGTAGCCAACGAGTGTCCGCTTCCAACGATACCCCATATGGGGCGGTGCGAATATAGGAAGTACAGATCCAGCTCTTAAAAATTGCACCTCTACTGCAAGGGCGCAGCGTCGTTAACACCTTGTTGACAGCACTGCCAGGTTAATGGTGCATGATTACCGCAGTAGCAGTGTAGGTGAAAGTTGACGAGCGAACATGAGTTGTGAAACTCAAACACTCATTTCTGAACAGATTTTTATCAAATCTGGACCTGTACTACATAAGACTTCAGTCTATGGAACCGCAATGTTTTCCAGCTCATACCTCTATGCTGGAATAATGGAATATGGAATCTTGCAACCACTAAAGAAAAATGTGAGTACGCAAGTTCAAGTTCAGCTCAATTTCAAACCTCTGTTACACTATTTCATTAGCACTAAAAGTGATTCTCCTTTTTTGCATTAGTAACTTCAAAATGTTATGTTTCAAAAGAGACCAGGCTCATGCATGTGCTATATGTATAAAGTATAAAGCTAAGCTTTGCAAAGAAAGTATGCAGTCCTCAAGTTCAAGTAAAGAAGCTTGAAGTAAACTGACTCAGTGGTTTTCAGAAGGCAATGTATCTATCTGTGTGTATTTGTAGTGCTGTTTAATTGTTGTATCTGTAGTGGTGTTTAATTGTTGTATCTGTAGTGGTGTTTAATTGTTGTATCTGTAGTGGTGTTTAATTGTTGTATCTGTAGTGGTGTTTAGTTTTTGTCTCTTTAGTAGGTGTTTAGCTGTTGTCTCTCTAGTAGGTGTTTAGTAGTTGTATTGGGGTCTTGGACCAGAGACTGATGACACAACATACACATTGTGTCACCATGACAATTTTATTCTAGACAAAAGAGAGAAATAATAACATTGAATATGTGAGGTTTTCGTATGACAATGCAGAGAAATGAGAGAGATGAGCTGACAAATGTTGGACATCTCTCTCTCTCTCTCTCTCTAACTCTCTCTCTCTCTCTCTCTCTCTCTCTCTCTCTCTCTCTCTTTTCTTCTCACGTCTTCTATTCTCTCTTCTTTTCTCCACTTCTATTATCGCCTCTCATCTTCTCTCCTATCTCTTCTCTCCTCTTTTTTCCTCTCTCTTCTCTTGTCTTCTCTCCTCTTGTGTTCTCCTCTCATCTCATCTTCTCTCATCTCATCTTCTCTTCTCTTCTTATATTCTGTCATGTTCTATTGGATACTGGCCCTTGTAGCTGACAGCCGTTACATTATTCCCTTGCTGCTGCACCAATGTCTCTCTCTCACTCTCTCTCTCTCTCTTTCTCTCTCTCTCTCACACACACACACACACACACACACACACACACACACACACACACACACACACACACACACACACACACACACACACACACACACACACACACACACACACACACACACACACACACACACACACACACACACACACACACACACACACACGCACACGCACACATAGGGGGATGGGAATGAAAAAGGAGAAGAGAGAGAGGGAGAGAAAGTAGAGTTATATAGACAGCAATGTGGATCACACAGCGACAGATGTGTGTTTGTGTGTGTGTGTGTGTGCGTGTGCGCGTGTGCGTGTGCGTGTGCGTGTGTGTGTGTGTGTGTGTGTGAGTGTGTGTGTGTGTGTGTGCGTGTGTATGTGTGTGTGAGAAAGAAAGAAAGAACATCTGAATGTGTTTGTGTTGGGTTGTTTAGTCAGTGTGCATATGTATCTGAGCGAGATAGATGCCAGATTGATGAGCAAGTGCATGTTGTGTATATTTCTTACCTGTTGTTGTTGTTCCTTCCTTCCTGTCCATACAGGAAGTGGTGTTGTGTCACAGTGATATGGCTGGCGGTAGGGAGATGGGCAGAGTCAGTCTTGCTGATGGTAATGACGGGGTATCCCATCTGGAGGGTCCACCTGTCCATCATCTCCCCGATGTCTATGTCCCGCCCCTCTGACCGCATGGCCTGGAGAGACATGACACACAAGACACACTTACTTTTGAGCGATAATTTTAGCCCCTTTCTACGGAAGCCCTAAGCGGCCGTACATTCATACATTTTATTTCTTCCTTTTCCCGTGATAATTATCTCGTTATCACGAGAAAACGGACTTCGTTTTCCCGCGATAACGAATTATCTCGTTATCACAAGAAAACAAATTAAACCGGATTAATTTATTTCAGGGGGGTACATGACATACAGGTATACACAGTACTGTTACATTTGCGACATACAAGATATGCAAATATACAGTACTGTTAAACAGAGATCCTAACAGAAAATATACATACGATGGGGAGGAAACTCTACATTAGGAGGGGGTGGGAGGGGTTTGGACATACGGGGGCCAGTTTCGCGTTGCAGCCTCCTGTAGCCAGGTGCTCTTTGAGAGCTCACTTTGATTGCACTTTGAGGCACATTAATGTGTATATATATTATCTGTAACAGCAAGGCATGAAGCTATTTCAGCCTGTGTCAGGCCTTGATTGAAGAGATATGTGACGCGGTGATCAATATCCTCCTGCTTAGCCCCTTTCGTGACTGTGATGCACCGAGTGCATCATAGTCACGAACGGGGCTACCTGCTCCTCTGACATTGCGACACTGTATGATGTTTCCTGCAGTGATTTAATATATAGACTATCGTTTCGTTTTCTCGAGATCTCGAGAAAATTATCGCGTTATCATGAGAAAAAAAATTAAATTAACTCGTTATCACGGGAAAACGGAGCAAATAAAATTGATGAATGTACGGCCTCTTAGGGCTTCCGTACCTTTCCCAGTAAGCTAGGATGACATGTTTGGTATCAATGGATTCCCTGCTATCCCAATATGCATATATGATATCATGGCTTCGTGCTAGCAATCTTTCACTTTTGGTCAATGTTAGCATGGTGTTATTCACCATCAAAGATGAAAAAAAAAATATTAATAATTTATATTCTCCTTTGGTTCATTACAATTTACTCAAGCCTAGTAACAGACACAATATTTCTGACACTGGGAATACATTCCCTGAGGTCCATAGATGCCCCTGGATACCAACATGCAAATGGACCTAGAAGTGGAGCAATCTTCCATTTACTTGGGTATGTACTTTTAGGCGAATTTTCTGAAAATATGGCTAGGGCTAAATAAGATTTTCTTCTCCCTGCTCCTTTTCGCTCATGAAATGTGCAAATTGAGACATGCTTTGATTATGAAATGATGCTGTTGTGCTTTTGTGGAGCTGTGCATTGTGCACTAATATGCACCCTCTGACCCTCTGATTTTAACCTTTTTGACAAAAGTGCACTTTTTTTGTACAGTGTCATGTTTCTTGTGCTTTAATAGTGTCATGTATGTCTCTTGTCCCTTCTTGTTGTCTTGGATGTGTATAAGTGCAGCTGTTTGCCGTATTCATGCCTTAAATATGGTCTCTAACTACACACCCTCAAGACCCCTACGCTCTGCATCTTCTGGCCGCCTCAGACCTACTCCTATCCAAGCTCCGGGAGGGTCATCAAAGAGAAGTCGCCTATTCTCAGTCCTTGCCCCACAATGGTGGAATGAACTACCCACCCCAGTTAGGACAGCCGAATCACGTCCAATCTTTCGCCGTCGACTAAAGACGCACTTCTTCAACCATTATCTGAATAAAAAAAAAAAAAAACAATAAAAAAAAAAAATCTAACCCTAACTAACCGTACTGTCATGCACTTGTCCTAATAAACTAACCTACACTGTAGCACTCAACACTTTGATGAACATTGTTGCTCAGCTGATAGAGTTGTGCCCTTCCTTGTCGTACAGAACTTGTAATAAAAATAAATAAATAAAAAACTTTGGATAAAAGCGTCAGCTAAATGACTAAATGTAAATGTAAATGTAAATAGCCCCTTGCGGGACTAATAACGTTTTTTTTATTGAATTGAAGGAACAGAACAAATAAAAATTAAATTAAATTAAATTAAATATATGCATGTATACCATGTACATATGTATATATGTATTTATGTATAGTAGGTAGATCCTACCTGAGACATTTTGTTCCATAAATCTTCCCTGGCTGCGTTACTGTACATATGGGTCATCAGATAATCCTGAAAAAAAGGAAATAAAGAATACCATTATATTATAGAATGAAACTGAATAATAATAATAATAATAATAATAATAATAATAATAATAATAATAATAATAATAATAATAATAATAATAATAATAATAATAATAATAATAATAATAATAATAATAATAATAATAATAATAATAATAATAATAATAATAATAATAATAAAAACAACAACATTATATTATAAACTGGAAAATAATCAAATAAATACAATAAGAATAACAATAACAACATTAGTATACACTGAAAATAATATTGATAATAGGAATAACAACATCATATTATAAACTTAAAGATAATGATACATGATAATGATAATAATAATAATAATAATAATAATAATAATAATAATAATAATAATAATAATAATAATAATAATAATAATAATAATAATAATAATAATAATAATAATAATAATATAATAATAATAATAATAATAATAATAAGAGAGACAGATATAGAGATAGACACATAGAGAAAAAGTGACAGACAGAGAGCGAAAGAGACAGAGAGAGATGTTTTAATCAGCTCTATTACCCTGCCTGTACCTCCCCTTATTTTATAAATAACATCACAGCAGGTAGAATTCATCTCATTCTAGTACTGGAATGGACTCAGTTTAACTCAGAGCATTTCCTGAGCTTTAGGGGTTTAGAATATCATACTGGTTTGACTTCAAAAGCACATGCACACGCATGTGCGTACACACACACAAACAAACAAATAGTCAAACCCTGCTTATTATGCATGCACACTTGTAAACCTCTGCAGCAGGGATTAATGAAATCACCCCCCCCCCACACACACACTATCTCTCTCTCTCTCTCTCTCTCTCTCTCTCTCTCTCTCTCTCTCTCTCTCTCTCTCTCTCTCTCTCTCTCTCTCTCTCTCTCTCTCTCTCTCTCTCTCAGCCCACTAGGGTAGTTATGTTAATGTGAGCCCTGTGCTGTTGTCTGAATTCCTCCATCAGTAACTAAACCTGACAGAGCAGGATGCCTGTTTTAGTCTACAGCACAGTTTTAATATGAGAGAGAGAGAGAGAGAGAGAGAGAGAGAGAGAGAGAGAGAGAGAGAGAGAGAGAGAGAGAGAGAGAGAGAGAGAGAGAGAGAGAGAGAGAGAGAGAGAGAGATAGGGGGAGATATCGAGTGAGACAGGGAGAGAAAGAGAGATATAGAGATATAAGGGGAGACAAATATATAGAGGGAGATAAAAAAAACAGAGAGATAGAAAGGGAGAGATGTAGAGGGAGAAAGATAGAGGGAGAGGGAGCTAGTAATATATATAGAGTGAAAAAGACAAATACTTTGCACACAGCCCTGATTGAGCTCTTATATAACAAGGTAAATTGACTGATGATATTCTGTTGAACAGCCCTCATTGAACTCTTATATAACGAGGCAAGTTGACTGATCATATTCTGTTGAACAGATGTAAAGACATACTTTGGACAGGGCTGATTGAGCTCTTACATAACGAGGAAAGTTGACTGATGATATTCTGTTGAACAGCCCTCATTGAACTCTTATATAACAAGTAAAGTTGACTGATGATATAATGGTAAATGGACTGCATTTAATAGCACTTTTATCCAAGGCGCTTTACAATGTATGCCTCTCATCCACCCATTACACTCACCCACTCACGGCTGGACTGGTAATCTGGCATGCCGGGCATTTTCCCGGTGGGCCAAAGCACCTTGGGGCCGATATAATTTGATTTATAATTTTTTTTTTTAAGTTTGGTCAACGACCGGTTCTATACTGACACTGGGCTGGCCCAATCACATCTCTTACTAAGCCCCACCCCTCCCTCTCTGATTCTCATATCAGATCAGATGCTGCTCAGAGACTCGCAGGTGGGTAGTGTGCGTGCAACGCTATGATGACTATGCTGATGATTAATTCAATTAATGTCGATAATAATATGATAACATACTCGTAACGCTATCATAAAGTGAGACCGTCAACTACTGCTGGTGGTCTCTCAAGTCAGTCAATGTCAAATAGCGCAGCATAATCTATTGGCATTGTTTTTGTTTGCTTAGTTGCTACTGTAGCATAGTTCCCTAATGCAGTCGCAACTCCGGCTGACTATTCTAACGTTAACTAGCTAACGTTATTTTGTCAACATCGCGTTGGCTAAGCCCAGGTTGCTCTGAGTGACCTAGGGTCATATCGTATCAACATAATATTATTAAAATCATTAGGATAAGGGTTCCCTTGATAAAGATGAAGGAAAAGGCTGTATAATATACAACACCTGTAGCTCAACTGCAAAAACGGCTCAACTTATTTTCAGCCAGGTATGGTGGTAACTATTAGGATATTATGGTATGGATTACTTACTGTTATTACTATCTGTGTACACAATTGTTTTAATTTGCTGCTGTGCTGCACCTTCTCGTGGTAGGCACATTAACTGCAGGTCAAACTCCCCAAACAAACAAGCACACCATTGATTTAATTGCCATATAAATCGCATACAAAGATCTAACTGTTACTCCTCTCTGAACATGAATATAAAACAAAAAGGTTTCAAGTTTCAAGTTCAAGGTGGGGGGGAGTGCACAAGCCAAGTCCTGGGTGGGGGAGGTCTCCCTCACACGAGGCAGCCGACAGTGCAGCGCCAATGCAGAGGAAGGGGGGGGACTAGGGATTGGGGGTGTGGGAAGCCGCTCGCCACTCTTATCTCCCAGAGGGCCTTCGACTCCAGAGCTCTCGGTTCGACCTTGGTCCAGGAATTTGTTTTGGCTGACTGACTGGCACAATTTATCCCAGCCACGTCCCCTTTAAATTTGATTTGAATAGAGTGGAATATAACTCTATTGATTTGAGTGGAGTGAGTTTTAACAACTCCGTCCAAATGACTGAATGCATTATTAGTCCAAGTGTCCAAGTGTCTTATCAGTTCATTTTGGTAGATCCTGTGAGCGGTAAACAGATCCAAAATCTTCTTATTGCAGTCCAAAAGCTTCGATAATCCAAAAATGACCACGTCTTCAAGTTGGTAACCCGATTATGATGTCCCAATAGGCAGAGAGGGTTAGCCTTATTCTGCTTCTTGAAGAAAATATGCAATCCACTGATTAGATCCATTTAGAGTTGATTTGAGTATAGTCCGGCCACCGGCACGAAGCAGGGCATAGCAGCATCAGGCTCCATGGAGCAGTAGAGGCGGCGGTAGGAACGGCCTTGAAGGCCTTGGGAGAGAGGAAAGAAATGCGACTTGTCTCTGCAAGAGGTGGGAGGTACAGCTGTGATCTATTAACTGTGTAAACCTTATGCAATATTCATCATTGATATTTGGATACTTGGAAATCTGTATGAACTGAGTAGTTAGTATCAAATGAAATAAGATGGAACAGCTCCATGCATTAATTGAATAAAGAACTATTTTCTCATTACCAGTATGGTATTGTTTAGATTGTACAGCTTTTTGCACATCTTTGTCAGGGAATTCCAACAATTCTGGACCTGAATGTACCAGTTAATTGTAATCATCTCTCTCTCTCCTTATGTCTAGTCAAGTCAGGTTGTGGAGGAGAGAGACGGGGAGGAACAGGCTATAGACTACTTTGCCCGTCCTGAGCCTGCTATTATGCAGGTGTTTTTACATCACTACCCAAAACAAGATTCATCCAAGTGCGAGTGAGTACACTGGTACACTTGTCCATGGCACTTACTACCCAGCTTTGTAGTGGTTTGGGGGAATGAATAGTACAGTAGGTATGCATATTTAAGGGGACCGCAAGGATGGTGTACTGGTGGGTGGTGTCCAACTGATTGTGGTGGGCCGGTCTGGGCCAAAAATGCCAGGGCCAATTTTTTGTCCCAGTCCAGCCTTGCACACATTCACACACCGACGACGGAGGCAACCATGCCATGCACCAACCCGCTCATCGGGAGCAGTTAGGGGGTTAAGTGTCTTGCTCAAGGGCACCCCGACACACTGCCGGGAGGAGCCGGAATCAAACCGGGGACCTTCAGATTACCAGACGGCCGCTCTACCTCCAGAGCCACGATGAATTCTGTTGAATAGATCTAAAGACATATTATGTGGTTGTGTGTGCAATAAAATCACTGATTATTAAAAAACGATTTAGCTGTTCTATCTCATGCTGGCTTCAACATCTTCAGGAGTTTGACCGAGGGGTGCAGAGAGACGCAGCTGTTGGTGTACAGGGAGAATAGTAGTGGGGACAGAACACAGCCCTGTGGGGAGCCAGTACTGATGGACTTGGGATCGGAGATGTTGATTCCCAACTTCACCCACTGTGTCAGGAAGTCCGTGATCCACCTGCAGGTAGAGTCCGGTACCTGCAGCAGGGACATCTGATGCTCCAGGATGTGCGAGAGTATGGTGTTGAAGGCCGAGCTGAAGTCCACCAACAGAATCCTGGTGTAGGTCCCTGCAGTGTCCTGGTGTTCCAGGACGTAATGCAGAGCCATGTTCACAGCATCGTCCGTGGAACGGTTGGCTCTGTATGCAAACTGCAGGGGGTCCAGAAGAGGGTGTGGATGGACTGGATGATGGCGGTGTAAAACTGGACCATCATAGTCCTTGGCAGCCTGAACTTCCTCAGCTGACGTAGGAAGAACATCCTCTTCTGGGCCTTTTTGTTGAGAGCGATGGTGTTCAGCTCCCATTTCAGGTCCCGGGAGAGTGTCATGCAGAGGAAGCGGCAGGACTCCACAGAGGCCACTGGGTGCCTCCCAGAATGATCGGGGGGGGGGGGGGGGGGGGGGCTGCCTTCCGCCTGAAGTCCACTACCATCTCCACTGTTTTCTGGGCGTTGAGGTCCAGGTTGTTGCAGCTGCACCAGCTCTGCAGCCTCTCGATCTCCCTCCTTGATATGAGACCCACCAGCGTGGGTTCGTCCACAAACTTCAGGAGTTTGACCGAGGGGTGCAGAGAGACGCAGCTGTTGGTGTACAGGGAGAATAGTAGTGGGGACAGAACACAGCCCTGTGGGGAGCCAGTACTGATGGACTTGGGATCGGAGATGTTGATTCCCAACTTCACCCACTGTGTCAGGAAGTCCGTGATCCACCTGCAGGTAGAGTCCGGTACCTGCAGCAGGGACATCTGATGCTCCAGGATGTGCGAGAGTATGGTGTTGAAGGCCGAGCTGAAGTCCACCAACAGAATCCTGGTGTAGGTCCCTGCAGTGTCCTGGTGTTCCAGGACGTAATGCAGAGCCATGTTCACAGCATCGTCCGTGGAACGGTTGGCTCTGTATGCAAACTGCAGGGGGTCCAGAAGAGGGTCTGTGGTGGACTTCAGGTGGGCCAGGACAAGGCGCTCAAAGACCTTCATGACCACAGACGTCAGGGCGTGGCCTTCTTGGGGACGGGGATGATGGTCGAGGCCTTAAAACACACAGCAGGGACCCGACACAGCTCCAGTAAGGTGTTAGACATTTTAGTAAACACTGGGGACAGCTGGTCGGCGCAGTGCTTCAAGGTGGCAGGTGAAATAGAGTCAGGACCGGCTGCCTTCCGGGGGTTTTGACTCTTGAACAGGCGGTTCACCTCTCTTTCTTGAACAGGCTCAGCTCCCCCCCACCCTTCTCACTATTGGAACTCTTAACTGAAACTGATGTCGTGGAGTGTGAACGTTCCCAGGGTTAATTTTGCTTAGCTTAGCTTAGCAGCTAACAGTAATCATACTGTTAAAAAAGGTTTTTACCGCGACATGGGCATACAGGAATGGCTTGCAGAGTTTTCGCTGCACATAAAAAACAGCGTGACTCGCGAGAGGAGTTGCCACAGGGCTGTGAACGCAGGGCTGAATAGATAGATGTCATAGCTTCTAGAAAGGAGTTGTCACAGGGCTGTCGAACACGGGGCTGAATAGCTAGATGTCATAGCTATTAGAATTTAAAGTCCACGCTGGTCTGTGTCTATTATGAAATGACAATTGCGCACCATTTAAGGTCCGCTGGTCTGTGTCTTTAATGAAATGACAATTACGCGTCATTGGAATTCAGATTATTTTCCAACTGGGCGGGTCTTAGGTACCGAAATGTGGCACAGATTGATCTAACGTGAATCGCTACTTGGTAGTACCGACTTCATTCGGTTGGTACCCTTAAAAGTTCGGTACCCAATCCTAGTCACTGCTGTCCCCTAAATTAATGGATTGTTTTTTATTTGATCTCAACTCTAATGGGTCAGGAGGATAAACCAGGACATCAATCTGTAAATATATTCTATAAACAAAGAAACAATACTAGATCACCATGTTGGATGCTACGTATACAGTGCACACACACACACACACACACACACACACACACACACACACACACACACACTCACACAGAACACACATGCACAGATATGCACATGTAACAGAGGCAACTCGCCCCTGCCACGAATTCGACCATGCCTTGAGTGGGAGTCGAACCCCAGGCGTCCGCACTGCGGGCGACATCACAAACCGCTGCGCCAAGAAAGGAATTCCCTTCTAAGCGCTCAGTTTGGATGCCTCTGGGGAGTGAGTTTTACACCCGTTACACACACACACACACACACACACACACACACACACACACACACACACACACATAGACTCACACAGACACACACACACACACACAGAACACACATGCACAGATATGCACACACACACACACACACACACACACACACACACACACACAACACACATACACACACGCATGCACGCACAGACACACACACTCACAGAACACACACACACAAATACCCACACACAGGCTGTGTTAGGGGTTATAGCTGATAAGAGCGAGAGAATGAACCTATTTAACAGAACAAGATGATGGAGATAACATGAGGATAATGTTTGTGTGTGTGTGTGTATGCAAGGATTTGTGCATGTGTGAGCAATAATTAGCATATGTACAAGATAGAGTGGGTTTCTGTGTGTCTGTGTTTGTATGTGTGCATGTGTACTTGTGTGTAAACACACACACACACACATACACACACACACACAGAAACCCACTCTCTATCTCTATCTTGTACATGCAAATTATTGTCCTTACTTAACACACCCACTTACACACCCACTATCTAACCCTAACCTTCAGATTGTATTACAAATGATGTTACTGGTAAACAAATGACTAAATCAAATGCATACATATCTTTTGAAGGCAGACATGATGGTCATGTCAGTTTAACGATCAGACACTAGGTTATGGAACCGAGGCGGTATCCGCTTGTCCTTCCTCATGTATGGAAAACAGCCCATGGGCTCATTTAAATGTGTAGATAGACGTGAGCATTTTCTTTTAAAGATTAGTTTCCAACGCATGTATCATGCTTAAACTTGTTCTGCTCCATATATCTGATTTTGTTTTCAGAACATCACACATATTAGATTACTTACTTACTTTTACTTAGGCCCATCGCTCCCAATGGAGCATAGGCCATCTACGACTTTTCTCCATCCAACACGGCTTTGGGCTGTCCTTTCTGCCTCCCCCCAGCTAGTTCCTTGTCTCTTGAGCTCCGCCTCAGTGTCCTGCCTCCAGGTGTTCTAAGGCCACCCTCTCTTCCGCTTCCCCTGGGGATTCCAATCAGGGCCTGGCGTGTAGTACTGGTAGCTGGTTTCTTCAAAGTGTGGCCTATCCATCCCCACTTTCGTCTCAGGATCTGCTTCTCCACTGGTTCCTGTCTTCTTTTCAGCCATAGTTCCTCATTCTTGATTTTGTTTGGCCACCGGATCCCAAAGATGCGTTTCAGACAGCTGTTTATGAAGGTCTGTATCTTCTGCAATGTTCTTTTCGTCATTCTCCAAGTCTCTGAACCGTAGAGAAGGACGGATTTTACATCCACTGTATGCCGTTTTTCTTTCCTTTTGTGATGGTCTTCATAGTCCAGTCTATGACTAGGAGGAAGAGAAAGGGCGATAGGAGGCATCCCTGACGCACACCGGTCTTGACCTCAAAACTCTCTGACAGTTGGCCTGCATGTAAAACTTTGCATGATGTTCCTTGATAGGTGTTTTGAATCAGAGTGATGATTGTCTTTGGGATACCATAATGCCTCAGCAGTTTCCACAGTTTCTCTATCCACACTGTCAAAGGCTTCTTCATAGTCTATGAAGTTTATGTATAATGGAGAGTTCCATTCGATGGATTGTTCTATAATGGTGTGCAGGGTGGCGATCTGGTCCGTACAAGATCTGTTGCTCCGGAAGCCTGCCTGCTGGTCTCAAAGCATGGGATCCACAGCAATTCTGTCCAGTATAATTCTGTTGAGAACTTTTCCCGGTACTGATAGAAGCATTATTCCTCTGTAGTTGTTGCAGTTGGTGAAGAAGGGTGGGTGGAGAAGGATGACAGGGGTGATCTGCGATAGAAGGGTGTACCAGCAAGAGTAAAGGGAAAGGTCTACAGCACGGTAGTGAGACCAGCTATGCTGTATGGTCTAGAAACAGTGGCACTTACCAACAAGCAGGTGGGCCGGAGCTGGAGGGTGGCAGAGATGAAGATGTTAAGGTTCTCTCTGGGAGTAAGAAGGTTGGACAAAATCGAAAATGTCTACCTCAGAGGAACGGCCCATGTTGAGCAGTTCGGGCAGAAAGTGAGAGAAGCAAGACTGAGATGGTTTGGACATGTGCAGAGGAGGGGAGGTGGGGTACATCGGGAGGAGGATGCTGGAGATGGAGCTGCCAGGAAAGAGGAGGAGGGGAAGGCCCAAGAGGAGGTTTATGGACACAGTGAAGGAGGACATGTGGGCAGCGGGAGTGACGGAGGACGACGCAGAGGACAGGGGACAGATGGAAACGGATGATCCGCTCTGGCGACCCCTGACGGGAAAAGCCGAAAGAAAAAGAAAGAAGTTGTTGCAGTTGGTGAGATCTCCCTTTTTTGGTATCTTGATGATGATTCCATCTTTCCATTCTTCTGGAATCTTTTCTTCCTCACAGAACTTGGTGAAGAGGCTATGAAGCATATCTACTGCAGTCTTCAAGTCGGCCTTGATGGCTTCTGCTGGTATTTCATCTGGTCCTGCAGATTTTCCGTCCTTCGTTGAGATAATAGCTTTTTTGATCTCTGCTTTGCTGGGTTTATCACAGTTTATTGGAAGTGTTCTCTCCGCTGGTGTAATGTCCACTGGCTCTGTCGGGCTGGTTGGTTCAGTAGTTCTTTGAAATGTTCAGCCCATCTTCTCCGCTGCTCCTCTGTTGTTTGTGGGGGAAGATGCTGCCTCCTATTACCAGTTGGTTGAGGGAGCACAGGTCTGCAAACCTTTCTCCATTTTCATTAATCTGGCCCAATCCATGTACGCCCATGATGTCTTTCGTAGCCCGTGTTGTTGGCTCCTATCTTGGCGTTGAAATCACCCATGAGGATGGTGATATCTTTTTCTCTCCGTCTGTCCAGTACAGCCTGCAGTTGTTCATAGAAATTGTCTTTCTTCTCGTCTTCTGTGTTGTTTGTCGGCGCGTAGCACTGAATGATGGATAGTCTGATGTTGTCCTTCTTAGTGGTGAACTTGGCGGTGATGATTCGTGGGTTCACCGGTTCCCAACCACATATTAGATTAGATTAGATTAAACTTTATTGTCAGAGAACAACTAAATCTTATGGGCAGGGCAGCCTATTAGTCTAAAGGCTGTGTAAATAAAAACACCTGATTTAGCAGGGGAGGGAAGGTGGGGTTTGCGCAAAGGCCTGCTGTTATAAATAGCACTAAAAGTGGTTTCTTCTCATACTGTTTGACAAGTACAGTGTGAGGAAGTATAGAATATATATTCATGATTAATTATATGTCAGTATTAAATCAATTTGATGCTTTCAATTGCATTTCCAATAAATGTTAGGTTCGAAAATACCGGAAATACAGACAATTTGCCAGATTTAATGTGACTTCCTTTCATCTGTAATGTTAATTTGTTAATTTAATTACATCTGTGCCCATGTTGTTATTGTACAATAATAACATTTTCTTTATAAAAAGATACTTTCAATATAAAACCATGCCCATTTCCGAATCGGAATACAGATACAGATAATTCTGTTGGTTTGAACAGATACAGATACAGATAATTACCGTCTCTGCACACCCCTACGCTCTAACTCCTGAGACACTGCTAACCTGAAGGTTAGGGTTAGATAGTGTCTGAGAGGATAGCCTCCACCGTCTGGGTTAGTAGAGGGAGATAGAGAAAGAGAGAGAGAGAGAGAGAGAGAGACGAGAGAGAGAGAGAGAGAGAGAGAGAGAGAGAGAGAAGAGAGAGAGAGAGAGAGAGAGAGAGAGAGAGAGAGAGAGAGAGGAGAGAGAGAGAGAGAGGAGAGAGAGAGAGAGAGAGAGAGAGAGAGAGGTAAGGGTCAACATCAGAAACCCCTTCTTCCTCTAGTCTGATCTCTCTCAAGAGATCAGAATGTCAAGAGAGCTCTTGACATTCTCTCTCTCTCTGTATCCTCTTCTCTCTCTCTCCTCAAGCCTCACTTCAAAATAAAACTCACTACAGACATGCACACACACACACACAGTCACATGCACCCCCCCCCCCCCACACACACACACAGTCACACACACACACACACACACACACACACACACACACACACACACACACACACACACACACACACACGACACACACACACACACACACACACACACACACACACACACACACACACATGCACACACACACACACACATACACACAACGCACACTCCTCTGAGCAGAGAGACCAGATGCCAGTCAATAATAAGTCAGTGGATTTAATTTGAACTGAACTGTACTGGTATTATTTTCTTGATTATTTTCTTTCTAATACAGTTTGTGCTGGAAGTCTAAAGTCTTGTCTTCCTGATTGAAGTCAAACATCTTGTTTTCCTGATTGAAGTCAAACATCTTGTTTTCCTGATTGAAGTCTAAAGTCTTGTCTTCCTGATTGAAGTCAAACATCTTGTTTTCCTGATTGAAGTCTAAAGTCTTGTTTTCCTGATTGAAGTCAAACATCTTGTTTTCCTGATTGAAGTCTAAAGTCTTGTCTTCCTGATTGAAGTCAAACATCTTGTTTTCCTGATTGAAGTCTAAAGTCTTGTCTTCCTGATTGAAGTCAAACATCTTGTTTTCCTGATTGAAGTCTAAAGTTTTGTCTTCCTGATTGAAGTCAAACATCTTGTTTTCCTGATTGAAGTCTAAAGTCTTGTTTCCCTGATTGAAGTAAAAAAGATTGTTTTCCTGATTGAAGTCTAAAGTCTTGTTGGATTGGATTGGATTGGATTGACAACAAACATAACAACATTGACAGATCAACATTTGTATTTGCCTTGTCAGGGATAGAACTAAAAGTGCAGGACTTATTTCCATCGGTGTCCCTGTTGTTACTGGTTGCAAGTGGCACGATGGCATCTGAAGTGCATCGAGCATTCTTAGTGCATAATCTAAAGTGCATTCGTAGTAGTATTCATGTTTCAGTTTTTTTTAAATGTATAAAAAGCATCATTCATGTTCATTGGTGCATTAAAAACAATAATTAATTTTTCATCAACAAAGTGCATAGAGACAATACTCATCGTTCACCAGAGGTTCAACACATAATACAGTCGCACCAACATTACAGTGTTGCTAAACAGCTGCTCCCTTATCCTGGATTTGAACACTGCAGCACTCTCGGTTTCCTTGATATTGAGTGGTAGTTTGTTCCACTCCACTGCACCTCTATATCTAAATTACATTTGACCTATCTTCCTGTTGTGTTTACAGGGGACTACATTTCTCAGGCTTCCTCTTGTGTTGTGTGTGTGCAATCATTTCAAGGTGGTTGTTAAAATATGTTGTGGCTCTCCTGTTTAAAATCTTGTGGACCATCCCTACAGTAGCTGTTGTTGTTTGGCTCTAGCCTCCACTGGTAATAAAATGCAGGACCTGCTCAGAGGTCTTTAATTGGCATTGGCTATTATCCACAACACACACCGGAACACACACACATGCATTGTCTGTAGGATGCGATTCGTCTCTGCGATTAACCCATCCCGTCGTCCTTCCCCCCAAGAGCAGCCGGGAGCAGACAGGCGTCAACGTGAGCCGCGCCAGGGGACCAATCCAAGTGCCTGCTCCGTCCGTCTTCGTCAAGGACGCCACAGCGTTAGCGATCTGTTGTTGTGCATGTTTTTCCATTGGGTTTTATCTTATCGGGGGGGAAACCTTGCGAGCACGGGGAGAACATGCAAACTCCACACAGAAAGGCCTGGGAGATACCCCACCTGGGTACCTGGCATCATGGAAACCTGGTCCCCAAGCGGGAATCGAACCCTGGACCTTCTTGCCTGTGAGGCGACAGTGTTAACCACTACACCACCGTGCCGCTTAGTGGAGTAGCCAGTGGAGTTGTGAACTTTGAGTCTTCCCTTTATGGGTTCTGGAGTTTAGGCCTAAAACTACTCTGATTAGTTTGTTCTGTGCTGTTTGAAGTTTATGTTGCAGGGGTTTGTTAAGGCTCTAGTACCATGAGCTGATGGCCTAGTCGAAATTACACTGGACCAGACATGTTTTCCTGATTGAAGTCAAACATCTTGTTTTCCTGATTGAAGTCTAAAGTCTTGTCTTCTTGATTGAAGTCTAATGTCTTGTTTTCCTGATTGACGTCTTAAGTCTTGTTTTCTTGATTGATGTCTAAAGTCTTGTCTTTTTGATTGAAGTCTTAAGTCTTGTTTTCTTGATTGAAGTCTAAAGTCTTGTTTTCCTGATTGAAGTCTAAAGTATTGTCTTCTTGATTGAAGTCTAAACGTCTTGTTTTCCTGATTGAAGTCTTAAGTCTTGTTTTCTTGATTGAAGTCTAAAGTCTTGTCTTCTTGATTGAAGTCTTTTAAGTCTTGTTTTCTTGATTGAAGTCTAAAGTCTTGTCTTCTTGATTGAAGTCTTAAGTCTTGTTTTCTTGATTGAAATCTAAAGTATTGTCTTCTTGATTGAAGTCTTAAGTCTTGTTTTCTTGATTGAAGTCTAAAGTCTTGTCTTCTTGATTGAAGTCTTAAGTCTTGTTTTCTTGATTTAAATCTAAAGTCTTGTTTTCCTGATTGAAGTCTAAAGTCTTGTCTTCTTGATTGAAGTGTAATTTCTTGTGTTTTGAGCGTGTTTGTTTCCTCACATTGTTTATTCTATTCATTTTCTGAAGTTTAGTTCTTTTGAACTTCAGGGTTCATGTGATAAAAGTGTATTTTATGTGCATGGGACCTTTGTAGGTTTGGCAAATAATACAAACCCTGACTAAGTTAACCTTGTCAGACACGAGGCTGACTGGTACGCAATACAAATAGTCAAACCACTACATTATGCACGCGCACGCACACACAAACACAATCTTCTCTGTAGTTATATGTGTTTCAGAGGGTAATCGAGGTCAGATAGTCCTTCTTCACTTCTCTCTCTACATCTCACTCTATCTCTCTGTGTGTCTCTCTCTAGCTCTCTGTCTGTCTGTCTGTCTGTCTGTCTGTCTGTCTGTCTGTCTGTCTGTCTGTCTGTCTGTCTGTCTGTCTGTCTGTCTGTCTGTCTGTCTGTCTGTCTGTCTGTCTGTCTGTCTGTCTGTCTGTCTGTCTCTCTATGTATGTCTGTCCATCTATCACTATCTGTCTGTCTTGTCTCTCTCTTTCCTCCTCTTATATTCCTTCTCTTCTTCTTTGACAACCATCCTATTCCTCTCCTATTCTCTCTCCTCTTCCTCTCCCTCTCCTATTCTTCCTCTCCTCTTCCTCTCCTTCTCCTCTTTTTATATTCGTTCTCATCTAGTCTCTCATCCTCCTCCTGCTTTAAATCATGCAGAGCGTCAGGGACAGTGGGTAACATTGTCTCCGCCTTCCCTAAACGTTGGCCCCGCCTTCCATACACCCAGGCTCCACCTGCCCTAAATGTTGGCCCCGCCTTCCATACACCCAGGCTCCACCTGCCCTAAATGTTGGCCCCGCCTTCCATACATCCAGGCTCCACCTGCCCTAAATGTTGGCCCCGCCTTCCATACATCCAGGCTCCACCTGCCCTAAATGTTGGCCCCGCCTTCCATACACCCAGGCTCCACCTGCCCTAAATGTTGGCCCCGCCTTCCATACATCCAGGCTCCACCTCCTGCCCTAAAGGTAGGCTCCGACTTTATTCTGGTTCCCACTGTTTTACTGTTTAGTCGATTATTTCTTTTGTCAGCTGAATACTTCTGAACCCTGCTACAGCTGATCAATACCATGACTCAGCAAATATGACTCACACACCATCACTCAGCCATTTACGATACCAAAGCATGACTTAGTAACTTGGTATTTTTGCTATCATAAACAGCATCAAAGGTTTAAGAGGGAGGGAGACAAAGAGAGAGAGAGAGAGAGAGAGAGAGAGAGAGAGAGAGAGAGAGAGAGAGAGAGAGAGAGAGAGAGAGAGAGAGAGAGAGAGAGAGAGAGAGAGAGAAAGAGAGAGAGAGAGAGAGAGAGAGAGAGAGAGAGAGAGAGAGAGAGAGGGGGAGATATAGAGAGTGAGACAGGGAGAGAAAGAGAGATATAGAGATATAAAGGGAGACAAATAGATAGAGGGAGATAGAAAACAGAGAGATAGAGAGATTTATCTTACATTAAGTCCTTTCTGGAACAGTCTCTCTCCCATGACATTAGCCAGCATCCTGATCAGTGCTGCCCCCTGTGGACAAACACAGGGAACACATTCGCATCAACAGAGTCTGGGAGGATTTTAAACACAGTTATATATCATCCAAAACTCTGCTCCCTGCCTGGGACTGTATTCTCTGCCTGATTTACTGAACTATAGTGTTAACGTTCTGACGGCCCGTCCTTGGCTGTGATGTACAAGTCACAGTACATTTACCGTCGTCTGTCGGCATTCCATTGTTTTAGTATATCTGAAGCAGCACATCGTTTGAAAGCTAAAATGGCCCCTATTTGATTGACACCCTGATTGACCTATTATGTGCTTCCAATATCAGGCTATAAGACAGTTAACAGCTAACAAGCGTCAGTTTAGAAAAAGTCTTTCAAAAGAGACCAGATTTATCCATGTGCTACAAGTTCAAGAATAGCTTTCAATTTACTTTGGATATGCATTCGATAGGCGTTTTATGCTAAATTTGCAGGAATGTTAAGAGGTTAATGATGTACCTTTTTATAAGCGATCCAGTCAAAGACCCTGTCGATGTCTGTAGCCTGCTCCACTTCTTGAGAAATGGGGTGGGAGGAGCTTAAACCGTCCAATAGCATCACCTCGTGGAGGACGTCGGTCAGGAAACGCTGTTTCTCCTGAAGGAAAACAAAGTGTCAGAACCAATCAACAAAGAGCTGGACAATGATGTCATCACCTTGAGGAAACCACATGTTCTGTAGTGCTGGTCTGAGGTCAGTCCAGTAGTTGTTGATGGCTCAACTTGGTCCTTGATGATATGTGAACGCATGTGTGACCAAAGCACAGACTTTTTGGTTTGTTTTGGTCTGAGATGCTGGTGCCTCTATTGACACCTAGTGGCTGCATCTGCAGTATAGCCCCTTTAAGTTTTCTTTCAGTATTTTACTGCACTTTGTCTGATAGTGGAGTTTCTTTCTTGTCCCATGCTGCTGTTTAAACCTGTGGAGCTAGAGGGCGATGGTGAGCTAACATTAACATGCTAGCATTTGATGAAACAACATCTAAGACATCTTCCTTGAGAAGAAAAAAACGAATTAACTAAGTGGTAGAGCAATATCTATGGAGTGTCCTGCTGGCTCACCATGATATGACACCATGATACGTTGTGTGATCACAACGTCCTGGGAAGGTGATACAAATATGAACAATTACAAGTAACTGTAATGTTATTGTTGAATGGTTACTTTAATACAATAGTAGTGTCTTCCTACGTGGAGCTTGACAGCTTCTGGGCACCGGAACGGTGTTGATATTATTTACACCAGTGACCTGCTGCTGTCTGTCTGATGTACAGGATGATATCAATCATCTGCTGCTGTCTGTCTGATGTACAGGATGATATCAATCATCTGCTGCTGACAGTCTGATGTACAGGATGATATCAATCATCTGCTGCTGACAGTCTGATGTACAGGATGATATCAATCATCTGCTGTTTTGACAAAGATCAATTTTCTAAAGGAGACAAGAGACAGCACTGGAGAGAGAGAGAGCAAGAGAGAGAGAGAGAGAGAGAGAGAGAGAGAGAGAGAGAGAGAGAGAGAGAGAGATGAGAGAGAGAGAGAGACAGAGAGACAGGCAGGCAGATATATACACACAAAGACAGAGAGAAAGAGATAAAATATATATATATATAGAGAGAGAGAGAGAGAGAGAGAGAGAGAGAGAGAGAGAGAGAGAGAGAGAGAGAGAGAGAGAGAGAGAGAGAGAGAGAGATACTTGGGGTAATACTGTAGCTGTGTGACCTCACCACCGTCCTACTGGTTTCCATGGTGATATCTTAGTTGATGATTGACAGGCAGCGAATCATGTTATGGCAAGACCGATCTTTCATCTGAGTGTGTGTGTGTGTGTGTGTGTGTGTGTGTGTGTGTGTGTGTGTGTGTGTGTTTACACACAAGTACACACGCACACATACAAACACAGACACACAGAAACCCACTCTATCTTGTACATTATGCTAATTATTGCTCACACATGCACAAATCCTTGCATACACACACACACAAACATTATCCTCATGTTATCTCCCATCATCTTGTTCTGTTAAATAGGTTCATTCTCTCGGTTATCAGCTATAACCCCTAACACAGCCTGTGTGTGGGTATTTGTGTGTGTGTGTGTGTGTGTGTGTGTGTGTGTGTGTGCATATCTGTGCATGTGTGTTCTGTGTTTGTGTGTGTGTGTGTGTGCATATCTGTGCATGTATGTTCTGTGTTTGTGTGTGTGTGAGTCTATGTGTGTGTGTGTGTGTGTGTGTGTGTGTGTGTGTGTGTGTGTGTGTGTGTGTGTGTGTGTGTGTGTGTGTGTGTGTGTGTGTGTGTGTGTGTGTGTGTGTGTGTGTGTGTGTCATCTGGCATGTCAGGAGTTATTCAATTAATTGTCAGTGGTATATTAATGAGTATTCATTCAGTTAGTTGTCAGTGAGGTGAACACATGGATCCTCACAACTTGATGACACATTTCACATGTTTCATTTCCCCAGAGACAGACGAGAGCTCTCATGTCTAGAGAGGTGTCTAAAAACCGAACCTCTAACCACTAATTAGTCCCCCTATCTTAATGAGAACAGACTAGCCTCAGAGCTGTTGGCTTTGTTTCAGACTTAAAATTATTTTACTTTCAGTGTTAAAACAGTTATAGTCTATATTGAATAACAAATTGTATAAATAAATGTTTTCCTCCAAACTGTTCAATAAACGACTGAAAATGTCTTAGCAGCATCTCTACACCTTTACCCTCATTGAGATGCAAGAATCTAGGACTATGCAAATTGGCAACAAGCAACCAGGAATTCCAAGTCGGCATCTTCTTTCAAGACATGTTAATACCTACTCAGCTCTCTGTGTAGCTGAAGATAAAGGTGTCAAGTTACCACATATTGGACCATGATAGGTTTAACCCTCCCACCCTCCCAACCCCCTCCTAATGTACAGTCTCCTCCCCATCGTATCTATATATTTTCTGTTAGGATCTCTGTTTAACAGTACTGTATATTTGCATATCGTGTATGTCACAAATGTAACAGTACTATATGTAACGGATGGTATCGTGAAGCGCAGTCAAGAAGGGCTGGGGTGAGTAGCGGTGCTATGGGTTAAACTCACTCTCACATCCTCAAAAGACAGATAGACACGTTGCGAAGTAGTGGATTCACCTCTTGGTATAGCGGTCTGTGTTGTTGCCTGCGGCGTGGGAGACCGGGGTTCGACTCCCACTCTGGGCATTGAAGTGCCTTGGGTGGAGTGGAGTGAGTTTGAGAGGGTGAGTGTAACGGATGGCATCGTGAAGCGCAGTCAAGAAGGGCTGGGGTGAGTAGCGGTGCTATGGGTTAAACTCACTCTCACATCCTCAAAGACAGATAGACACGTTGCGAAGTAGTGGATTCACCTCTTGGTATAGCGGTCTGTGTTGCTGCCTGCGGCGTGGGAGACCGGGGTTCAACTCCCACTCGAGGCATCGAAGTTTGAGGTGACGTTGTCACAACCGTTACATATATACCTGTATGTCATGATATATATCTGTATGTCATAAATGTCATTAGAATAGAAAATGGGGGACCCTGATGTAAACAAGATGAAAGTATTTCTCTGGTCTGCATCCCCTTAACAATTGTGTGTATTGAGCCGTACTGTATTGTACCCATTCTGCAATCTGTTAATACAGTTTTCAATCAATCAACCTATTAGTGACCTCACACATGCAACTCAGATTTAAGGGAAGTATAGAGAAGCTCTCCTCTCTCTCCAGGGGAAGAATATGAAAAAGGTGCTCTCAAACCAAGTTCTGTACAAATAACAATCTGTATGGTCAAGTCATGCTTCCAAGAAACATTCACCATAAATAAGATCATGTATAGTCAAAGTCATGCCTCTAAGAGTTCATCTCAATCTGTATACAAAGCCATGCCCCCAAGAGGAGTTAACCATGAACAGGTTTTTGAGAGGAGGGGAACTTTTAGGTTTATGATTGTGTCTTGTTGGCTGTGTCAGGGTGTGGAACTAAACTGTTGATTGCAGTGTTATTAATATCACTCTTCTCCCAGCAGATACTTCATCATTCATACACGTTATTCCTATGGTCTAAGACAGTACCAACACATTAGTGAAAATTAGCAACATGTTGGCTTGTTTTTTATTGTTCCATTATGAACTAGCCAAATATTAAAGAGATTTGCTTGTTCTGTTTGTTGATGCATTTCCCTCACCTTCATACAACGTTGCTTCAGCAGCATGTGAAGCCCTGCTCTATATCTGCATGTGTGGTGGTGTTTAACTCATTAAGACCGCAGTGATTAATGACAAGGATCCTTTGTGATGGTGACAACATAATTTCCTGTAACTCCTATGTTCCCATGTTCTCGTCTGTGGCTGTCGACGGTTTTCTCAAATTATACTTGGTTTTTAGATTTGGGACTTTGTATTGATGCATTGATGATATGTGACCTGGGCCCTATTCCCCGTACCTGGTTCAACTAAGTCGATCAAGAGTCCCATTATCCAGATTCAGTTAACCCGATGTTTGAAGCCGGGATTTTCCTGTTCCTGGAACGCTGATTCAGTCTCGTTAACTCGAGCCAGCCTTGAGACTCTGGATAAGTGCGCGCGGCCGCTTCAGTTGAAAAGACAGCAGGTGTAGATCGCAGAAATCCTGATCTTCTAACGGCATTGATTGATTGATTGTTTTACAGATTGCAGGCGGCTCAATAGCCTTGCCGACAAGTTAAATGCATAATCTATAGGCTAATTTTAAATCCCTCATTACCCCAATCAATCAGATTATATTTCTTTAAACGTTCCTGCTCGCAGTAGGTTTATGCATTGAATAATCAAATGAGATCTTGCTAGCAAAAATAATTAGTTAAACTGTTTCAGAATAAGGATACGGCTCTCTTATCCATTGATTGATGTATGGTGGATTTTTTATTTATCTGTACTGCGGTGTGACGGTTTGTCCTTTTGACTTTCACGCAGACGACCGGGGTTCGAATCCTAGTCTTTTCCTTATTTTTGCAATGTAGGAATAATTCAATTTGGTGCACGTTGAGAGCTATATAAAGAATGACATCCTCAATGCATGTAGATTTATAATATTCTAACTTAAAACTAGGCTACTTCTGCGTATAATCATTAATATTATATTCCAAAAAATTATATTGGAAACACGGGGTTTCGAACACCGGTCGCCGGGTTGCCAGGATTGAGCACTACCACTGCGCCACTGTGCCAGATGGGATAAATTCATTGTTTATACATTAATGAACGAGAGACCCGTGTTTAGAATATTCTTTATTTTGAATGAAGTTTTATCTCTTTATTCTCATTCATTAATGTGACGTCAACGGCTCATTCAATTTCTCAAATCCGTCAAACAGCGCATCTCATCAGACATTTTAATCCCAGTTACAATATCACACAAAATCCACAATCCACGCATAGACACTTCAATTTTATGCTTGAATGAAACAAAATCCAGGCGCTCCTCTCCTTGCTCGCTCCTCATCCACAGCGGAGAATATGAAAGGAATCAGAGCCAAACGAGCGATAGGTTTCAATCATTAAGGATATCCCCGCGGGATTCACATTTGCAATGCTGCGCGTTGTTAAAATAACCACATAATGTGTACATCGCACCTAGCGAGCGCCACGGTATATATAACGTGCATTATTTAGGACAAAGTGAATTTAGTATCAGCATTTTGGGTCTATTTTACATTTCAAAAGCCCCCTCTGGAAGAATGGAGCACAAAAACGTAATTCAGAATGGTATAATGCAATCCTAGACTGTGAGAATCATTTCAGGAAACGAGCTGTCACTTCTTTGCGGGGGCGTGGCTATGGTTCATCCGGCTAACTTGAACTTAACCCTGCTCTCGACCAGGCTCAAACTTTTTGATCTGTTGTCATGGTGATTTAGACAATCCAGCTTCGGGGAATGGGAAAGTCCGGCTTAAGTCAGACTTGACCGAAAGTTATCCGGCTAACTCAGTTATCCAGGTACGGGGAACGGGGCCCTGCTCTATTACTTTCAGTCACATTGACCCCAAAACATATTTCGAGTTTCATATACTGTTGGAAACCTACTCAATATTGTCTTTCTACTCCAAATATTAAGCGAGATACGGCACATTATGTAATGACACCCAAACATGATTTTGAGAAAGTTTGCAATACATTGTGAGGCATGTATTCAAATGAAGAAGAACCATAAATACATACACACATACTGTTCTCCCTTTGTCACTTGCACACATCAATCCATGGAACAAAGGTACTCACACGTGCGTGCCCATACAAACGTGCATGCCCATACTCACGTGCACGCTCATCAATATATCATTTAAATAAAAAGTTTAACTTGTGCACATATTCTGGTCATGTTTGAGCACATGCTTATGTATTTACCATTTACAGTACCACACACCTATGCCCATGTGCACACCCATAGCCATATCCACGTGCACGCCCACACCCACACACCTGATCATCATATAAAGTATAAATAAATACTTACATGTCAAATTACATACAATTTGGCAACAATTTTAATCCAGATAAGAAACTGCATGTTAAGATACAAGCAACAGAATAGATACATATATTATTCAATATACAAGCAACACAGTCAATACCAGTCAGAATTCTTTTTTTAGGGCTGGCACTTTATTGTGTTAATTTCGATGAATTAACTACAGAAAATCAACCAATAGGCTACATTGTTGTAAAGGTGAATTTGCCGTCTTTTGATGGTCACCACCCTCAACCTATTGCGTGCTTCGGGTCTTGAGTTACAAGACGAAACATCCGGCGAGCGTCATTTGACAAGCCGTTCGGACGAGTGACCACGTCCGGTTGTTAACGGTTGTGAACCTGTCACCGCTGATGGCGAAAATTATTGACCACCGTTGTAGCCAATGAGCATCTGCTCCAAAAGCGATCCCAGAGGGGCGCTCAGAGTGGGGGAAAGTGACACAAGAAGACCAAGAAGTCCTTTGTTTTGACTCGAGAGGCGAAATAAAGGCAGTGGATCGCCATTTTGGATAATCACGCTGAATTATTGCCGGTACATAAAAACCTTTGTGAAACACACATTTTCTGTGGGATTTTTATAAACTTTGGACCTGTATGACTATAAGACTTCAAGCTATGGAACCGTTATGTTTTCCAGCTCCTACCTCTCAGCTGGAACTTAAAAAAAGGCATCTGGCAACCACTAAACAGAAATGTGAGCCCACAAAACCTCTACCTCAATGTGTTCAAAGCTCTGTTACTCAATTTCATTAGCACTCAAAGTGATTTGTCTTTATTGTGTAAGAAACTTTGGAATGTTATACCTTTCAAAAGAGAAAAGGTCCTTTGCGCTATGTATATATTATATCATATATTCACTCGTATACCAAAATCCATTTGAATCGAACATTTTTGCTTTTCGCATCAAATATTGATATACGTTTAAAATGCGATTCATTTTGATTAATTAACTATAAAGTCTCGAATTAATTCGATAACCTTTTTTGAATCGAGTCCCACCACTAGTTAATTTATTATGCACTCTCACTAACTAGCTCACTCGCTACGTGTTGAAGGTTTGGGCCAGGCGAGGTCTTTGGTCTTCTCAAAAAGATAGCACTGCCGTTTTCATGAAGGACTCCTCTTCTTCATTGTCAAACTCCTTGGCGTAGAGTAGACCACTCCAGGCTCGGCACTGGTGAAGCGGAGGTGATGGTACCTCTTGCTACCTGGCAAGTCTGAAGCGGGTCTCCCCTGAGTCATTACCAGCCAGCTGGGGGATCAATCAATCAAATGTATTTGTATAGCACATTTAGACATGACACTTGTCAACCAAAGTGCTTTACAGTAAGTCGCATAGCTAAAAAAAAATTAAAGTGCTCCTAAAGTATAAAATCACCTCACCTCACCTCAGCTCACCTCACCTCACCTCACCTCACCTCACCTCACCACACCTCACCTCACCTCACCTCACCTCACCTCACCTCACTTCACTTCACTTCACTTCACCTCACCTCACCTCACCTCACCTCACCTCCCCTACACCTCAGCTCACCTCACCTCACCACCCCTACACCTCACCTCACCTCACCACCCCTACACCTCACCTCACCTCACCTCACCTCACCTCACCTCACCTCACCTCACCTACACCTCACCTCACCTCACTTCACCTCACCCCCCTACACCTCACCTCACCTCACCTCACCTCACCTCACCTCACCTCACCTCACCTCACCTCACCTCACCTCACCTCACCTCAGCCTCAGCTCAGCTCACCTCACCTCACCTCACCTCACCTCACCTACACCTCACCTCACCTCACCTCACTTCACCTCACCTCACCTCACCTCACCTCACCTCACCTACACCTCACCTCACCTCACTTCACCTCACCTCACCTCACCTCACCTCACCTCACCTCACCTACACCTCACCTCACCTCACTTCACCTCACCTCACCTCACTTCACCTCACCTCACCTCACCTCACCTCACCTCACCTCACTTCACCTCACCTCACCTCACCACCCCTACACCTCACCTCACCTCACCTCACCTCACCTCCCCTACACCTCACCTCACCTCACCTCACCTCACCTCACCTCCCCTACACCTCACCTCACCTCACCTCACCTCACCTCCCCTACACCTCACCTCACCTCACCTCACCTCACTTCACCTCACCTCACCTCACTTCACCTCACCTCACCTCACCTCCCTACACCTCACCTCACCTCACCTCACCTCACCTCACCTCCCCTACACCTCACCTCACCTCACCTCACCTCACCTCACCTCCCCTACACTTCACCTCACCTCACCTCACCTCACCTCACCTCACCTCACCTCCCCTACACCTCACCTCACCTCACCTCACCTCACTTCACCTCCCCTACACCTCACCTCACCTCACCTCACCTCACCTCACCTCACCCCCCCTACACCTCACCTCACCTCACCTCACCTCACCTCACCTCCCCTACACCTCACCTCACCTCACCTCACCTCACCTCACCTCACCTCACCTCACCTCCCCTACACCTCACCTCACCTCACCTCACCTCACCTCACCTCACCTCACCTCACCTCACTTCACTTCACTTCACCTCACCTCACCTCACCTCACTTCACCTCACCTCACCTCCCCTACACCTCACTTCACCTCACCTCACCTCACCTCACCCCCCTACACCTCACCTCACCTCACCTCACCTCACCTCCCCTACACCTCACCTCACCTCACCTCACTTCACCTCACCTCACCTCACCTCCCCTACACCTCACTTCACCTCACCTCACCTCACCTCACCTCACCTCACCTACACCTCACCTCACCTCACCTCACTTCACCTCACCTCACCTCACCTCACCTCACCTCACCTCACCTACACCTCACCTCACCTCACTTCACCTCACCTCACTTCACCTCACCTCACCTCAGCTCACCTCACCTACACCTCACCTCACCTCACCTCACCTCACCTCACCTCACCTCACCTCACCTCACCTACACCTCACCTCACCTCACCTCCCCTACACCTCACCTCACCTCACCTCACCTCACCTCACCTCACCTCCCCTACACCTCACCTCACCTCACCTCACCTCACTTCACCTCACCTCACCTCACTTCACCTCACCTCACCTCACCTCCCCTACACCTCACCTCACCTCACCTCACCTCACCTCACCTCCCCTACACCTCACCTCACCTCACCTCACCTCACCTCACCTCACCTCACCTCACCTCCCCTCACCTCACCTCACCTCACCTCACCTCACCTCACCTCACCTCACTTCACCTCACCTCACCTCACCTCACCTCACCTCACCTCACTTCACCTCACCTCACCTCACCTCACCTCACCTCACCTCACCTCACTTCACTTCACCTCACCTCACCTCACCTCACCCCCCCTACACCTCACCTCACCCCCCCTACACCTCACCTCACCTCACCTCACTTCACCTCACCTCACCTCACCTCACCTCACCTCACCTCACTTCACCTCACCCCCTACACCTCACTTCACCTCACCTCACCTCACCTCACCTCACCTCACCTCACCTACACCTCACCTCACCTCACCTCACTTCACCTCACCTCACCTCACCTCACCTCACCTCACCTCACCTACACCTCACCTCACCTCACCTCACTTCACCTCACCTCACCTCACCTCACCTACACCTCACCTCACCTCACTTCACCTCACCTCACTTCACCTCACCTCACCTCAGCTCACCTCACCTCACCTACACCTCACCTCACCTCACCTCACCTCACCTCACCTCACTTCACCTCACCTCACCTCACCTCCCCTCACCTCACCTCACCTCACCTCACCTCACCTCACTTCACCTCACCTCACCTCACCTCCCCTCACCTCACCTCACCTCACCTCACCTCACCTACACCTCACCTCACCTCACCTCACCTCACCTCACCTCACCTCACCTCACCTCACCTCACCTCACCTCCCCTACACCTCACCTCACCTCACCTCACCTCACCTCACCTCCCCTACACCTCACCTAATTTGATGCCCAGCATTCTAAGTGTATCCTTGCAGCTGGCGACCATCTCCTGGTAAGCCTGGCACTCCATGCCCACGGTGGGGAGGTGTTCTCCCTGAGTTTAGCTGACTTCACACAGTCAGGAAGGTTGGAGCTGCGGTAGATGGCGGTGTTATTTTTTTGACAGAACCAACACAGGTCTGTCATTGATCTCCCGATCACAACCTTGGGAGTCAGCTCCTTCCATAACCTTCTAAATGTTGCCAGCAGCACAGTGACCTGGAAAGGTGATTCAAGAGAAAGACTAATTATTCATCATTCGTTTTTCATTGAGGAAACAAAATGAACATGTAAGAAAATACCCACCATCCTCCTGCATCTGGACCGTGTATTTGGTTTCAGTGGTTGGTACAGTAGCACTCGAAATGTCTGTTCTCCTAAATCCTGGAATCGGTCCTAGGAGTGGCACGGCAGAGACATCTGCAAAGTTGCTGATGAACTGTGTGATTGGCTGAATGTCCTCAGCGGTCAGCCCCCTACAGGACCACCACGCCCCATCCTTTGGGCCGAGCCATGTTCCTTATAAAACTCGATGATGCCCCGTCAGCTTGTCTTGAGAAATTCTTGGAACAAATAGTTTAAAACATCAGTCATCCATAATGTGGGCTTCAGTAGATATCATCAGCTCAACTAGTGGCTTATTACCACTTAATTTGAAAATAGTAACACTACCAAAACTGATGTATTAGCCTATTCAAAATCAAACTCACCCATGTAGGAACTTGATTTTTTTGCCCATCTAAGAAATAGAAATAGAAATAGCTCTTTTTGGCGGCCTCTCTTTGAGCAAGCTGTCTTGGAGCTGAACTTCACGAGGAGCACTGAATGCTTTTCACCTGATAATATTTCATTATTTTGTGTCAATCACTCATCACTGAAGCCAATTGTTTAATTTAGTATCCAACATGTGTAACAAAACACACAGAATGTTCAACCCCCCCCCAAGTATAAACACTCAACATCTGTTATAGAGGGTAAGGTACAGACTAGTCCGGCAGATAGCCTACCCACAGGCAGGCAGCGGCTCCACAGTAAACTGCTCTGACATGATATATTATAGCCTATTTTAGCTGTCTATCTCTTTTGATAATTAAAAAACAACCATGGCAGACTATTAATTTCAATTTCGGCACACTGTGACT
>NC_140179.1:85183723-85222128 GCF_963971535.1 Notolepis coatsorum | reverse complement strand
GAGCTTAGTAAAACTGGTTTTAAATATTATGATCGATACAAACAGAACGAACTACAGAAAACCTGCTCATACAAGAAAATATCTCGGTCCCATGTGTTTTTAGCTGAATAAATAAAGTTAAATCAAATTTAAATAAATTCAATAAAAAGCGTGTGTGTGTGTGTGTGTGTGTGTGTGTGTGTTGTGTGTGTGTGTGTGTGTGTGTGTGTGTGTGTGTGTGTGCGTGCGTGCGTGTGTGTGTGTGTGTGTGTGTGTGTGTGTGTGTGTTTGTGCCAACGTGTGCACATCTGAGTGTGTCTCGCATGTGGCCCTGAATGTGTGTATTTTTGTGTCTGTGTGCATCTGTATACAATTATATAATTGCATGCATGGATAGAGTGTGTACATGTTCATGTATGTGTGTGTGTGTGTGTGTGTGTGTGTGTGTGTGTGTGTGTGTGTGTGTGTGTGTGTGTGTGTGTGTGTGTGTGTGTGTCTTTTCCCAGTAATGTGGGTGAGGAGGGTTAACAAGTGGGTTGCCATGTGATCGGCTCTTTAATTAACATTAATAATCATATGAAAGACTCAGATTAGCATATCTGAGTGGCAGAAGTTAATGATGTTTGGAAAAGATCAGCCATTGTTGTGAGGATGATGGATGGATGATCGCTTGCTGACGCTGAATAGAAAAATACATTAAACATGTGAACAGACTCAGAGTGAGATTATTTACGCAATGATGTAGTTTGCATTTTAATTTGAGACAAAAAATAAGGATGGCTTATCGAAAATTTTATTTCACAAAACTTGTCTCACTCAACACGAAACAGCTCTTCAACGTCTCTCAGGAAATGTGCATCACTCACGCTAGCTAGCTAGCCTAGATCTGAACAAATACGCAGAAAAACTATTAACTAGGCGACACAACTCAAGTAGCATCAGATAATAATAATCTTAAAGGTCCCATGCATTATAAATGCCTTTTCCAGTGTTTAGCATTGTTTCCTAGCAATGGGGGATTCTATCAATGTGGTCTGTGTCTCTAATTATCATATTGACTCATCAGTCTAGTCTCGAGTTAACAAGATCTTCCCTCACTCAACTAAGCCATTCTGATTTGTCTGTTTTGCTAACGTGAATACTACTGGTTGTAGTCACCGCCCACAATTCGCTCAACAAGGGTGCGACAGACAGCAGAGAACGAGCAAGTGAGAGAGGAGAGAGAGAGAGAGAGAGAGAGAGAGAGGGAGAGAGAGAGAGAGAGAGAGAGAGAGAGAGAGAGAGAGAGAGAGAGAGAGAGAGAGAGAGAGGGAGAGAGAGAGAAGAGAGAGAGAGAGAGAGAGAGAGAGAGAGAGAGAGAGAGAGAGAGAGAGAGAGAGAGAGAGAGAGAGAGAGAGAGAGGGACCACGGTGCAGGAGTGTGTGTAAATGTGTGTGCGCCGCGAACCCCAGCTACTAGGACAGAGAGGCTCAGCTTCTTCCCCCAGGCCATCAGAGCCTTGAACAATGAACATTGAGTGCCACAGAACACTGAACTATCCACACACAAGCACACATGAGCACACACACGACACGCATGCTGTGCACGATCACACACTAGCAGCCACTTTAACACTTTAACATGAGCGGGCACACACTCATGCCGCACACACCCACTTATGGCCAAAAGGAAAGGCCACTTTAAATTAGTATTAGTAATTAGTAACAACAGTAACAGTGTATTGCACTACCAAAGCTACCTAGCATGTCCTATATGCTCTGTAAATAACTATGTACAGATACCGAGATGTCACACCATGTTACCTGTTACCTGTTTATTGCACAATGTTGTTTTTATTGGATTCTATTATATGTTGTACCACTGTATTGCACATCGTTGCGGGCAAGACCACCCGCATTTCATTGTATACTTGTATACCGTGACAAATAAAACTCTTGACTTGACTTGACTTGGGATGGGTCTTCTCCCCGCAGTCGGGAGCACTCCATATCACTGTCAAAATATCTTTGCGCACGCTCCCACGCGCACGCTCGTATTCCGATCCATGCAATAATATTCACAGAGGTATATATTGTCATTTGAAACAAGTTACCAATGCATTGTCCCGTGGGATTATGCCCCCCCCCCGCGGCGAAATTAATTAGTATCCCCCTCAATCTCTCTATCTCTCTATCTGTCTGCCAGTCGCAGACTGTGTGGGTGACTGTCACTCAAAGCGCTTATGGGCGGAGCCCAGCACAAACAGCATGAAATCCTGAGGTCGAATTTTTTTACTTTTGAGTACTTGATTAAAAATGTAAAACAATGAATTTCTTTTAAAGAAACTTTACAGATGTGTTCCATAGACTCACAGGAATTGTGTAAAGTTGCCCAAATAGTGCAAGGAATAGCAATGCATGGGACCTTTAATAAAATAAATGGGTGGATTTATCACCTACAGGTGTTTTCAAGGTTGTGAACATGCTTTAAATTGTAATTGCATTAATCCTCTAATGTCCATGCGACACTAGACAAGGAAAATCATTATATTGTATGATAAAGACTCGCTTTAAATTGTATCTGAATCTGAATACATTAAAAGAGGTATAATTAAGCAATAATACACGAGAAGCCGTGGTATGTCATGACATCCCACAGGCTTCCGACTGTATTATTGCTTTTATACAGCAGTTTGCGTCCGGAAAAATATAGGATGAATACAGACAATTCTAGGGTCTTTTATATCGATTTCATTGAACTTGGCATAGAAACATGTTTCCTAAATATGTCTTGTTGCTATGGAATCAACAAGCTTGGCAACGCAAACTAATGACGTATTAGTCTAATGCAAGCGAAAATCGAGGGAGCTGGGCCAGTTCAATGCCCAGGCTGTCGACTTGGTGGTGTTGACTTCATCGCGGCATTGACTTCTCCAGTGCGTCCAGCTCGTCTATCGTTGGATTGGCATGTCTAATAATGCTGTTTTTATGAATGCCGGTAGATGCAGGCCGGTCCTCTTTATCTATCCACTCGTTTATGGTTAACGGGTATGTTAAATCAAACATAATGTTGTCTGCGGAGTAGACCGTTTGATGAATGGCAGTTTAAACTTTCTACAACATTCTAAAGCCAGCGCAGTGGTATATTTGTCCCCAACTGTTATTCTTGTGGGCGACTTTAACATCCACATTGATGACCCATCCAATGTTTTTGCAAATGATTTCACCTCACTCCTGGAATGCCTCGACATCACACAACATGTCAACCTCCCAACACACAAGGTCACATACTGGACTTACTCTGCTGCACTGGTATCACTCCCACTAACCTGACTGTCACTGAGTTCCCCATCTCCGACCACAAAGCTGTGCTCTTCGACATTCAGGCCCCCCTTTCTAAAACCAAAGAACAACGGCGCATCTCCTTCAGAAATATTAAAAATATTAAACCCACAGATCTCACCACCCTGATCAATTCCTACCCCAGCCCTCCCCCATCCCCCTCCCCTGCTGACCTGGTGGATCACTATAACAACTGCCTCTCCTCTTCCCTCACCGCCCTGGCTCCCCTGAAAACTTGCACAGTCTCATTTACCCACTCCGCCCCCTGGTTCACCTCTGACCTCCGCCAGCTCAAAACCACAGGACGTCGACTGGAGCGGCTGTGCAAAAAAAACGGTCTCGCAGTTCACACCCAAATGTATTCTGACCACCTCCACCATTACAAGAACGCTCTCTACACTGCCAAATCCTCCTACTACTCCAACCTCATCAGCACTGGTAAAGGGAACAACAGAGTCCTCTTCTCCACAGTCAGCCACCTACTCCACCCCCCTCAAACCCTCCCTCCAGAAATCTCCACTGAGCAGTGCACTGCATTTCAGCATTTTTTTTATTCCAAAATCAATACCATTCACCTACAGCTGGCCTCATCATGCACCTCCCCATGTGATCCACCCTGGATGATCACCACCGGCCATCATTTTATCAGCTCCCTCTCCAATTTCACCCCAGCATCAGAATACACCATCTCAGAGCTCATCCGTAAAGCCAAAACCACCACCTGTCAGCTCGATCCTCTTCCCACCACCCTCATCAAAGCCTGCCTGCCATCACTCTCACCCATGATCACCGACATAATAAATTCATCCCTTGCCTCTGGAATCGTACCCCCCACTCTCAAACTGGCTGCAATCACCCCCATCCTCAAAAAACCTGGTGCTGACCCAGCCGACTTAAATCATTATAGGCCCATCTCCAACCTTCCCTTCATCTCAAAAACCCTTGAGAGGGTGGTTGCCGCACAGCTGCAATCCCACCTCGACACAAACAATCTCCACGAACCCTTTCAATCCGGATTCCGCCCACAACACAGTACCGAAACAGCCCTTGTCAAAATCACCAACGACCTCCTCCCTGCAGCTGACTCTGGACTTCTCACCATCCTCATCCTCCTCGACTTCAGTGCGGCATTCGACACCATCTCCCATCCAATACTCCTGGACCGCCCGGCTGGCATTGGGATCACTGGTGTGAAACTCTCCTGGTTTACATCATACCTCACCGACAGACAGGGGTGTAGCTCCAGATTCTGGGCCCCATGAAAAAATGTATATGTAGGCCCCCAGTGAATGCGAGCACGCGTCGGCGCGCGAGCGGAATTTTTTTTGGCCATTTTTTTATTGATGAAAACGCATAATATGGTTTTTACCTATACATTCGGATCAGCAGTTCAGCACCTGCACTGTTGGTGGGTGAGCCTAGTAAAGGATGTCGCATTGCGTTCATCTTCAATGAATGGACCAATGCAATAGTCTACCAAAGCCCCCCCTCTCTCTCTATATATCTCACACACACACACACACACACACACACACACACACACACACACACACACACACACACACACACACATACACACACACACACACACACTTCAGAAACAAACATAGTATCAATGAGAGCATCAATAATACACCTGAGTGATGTCTAGTAAAAAAAAAAAAAAAAATCTTTTTGGGCCCCCCCCCCAGTGCTGGGCCCTTGGAATCATCCTAAGCTACCCCCCCCAGCTACGCCCCTGCCGACAGACAACAGTTTGTTCAACTCAGGACCCACAAGTCAGGGTGTTCAACTGTTTCACTGGGTGCCCCCCAGGGGTCAGTATTGGGTCCCCTCCTATTCACCATCTATCTCCTTCGCCTGGGCACAATCCTCCATCACCATGGGGTCCACTTCCACTGCTATGCAGACAACACACAGGTCTACATCTCCTCCACACCCACCACTGCCCTTCCCCCCACCTCCCTCACCACCTGCCTTGAGTACATTAGGAGCTGGATGAGCAGAAACGTCCTGAAATTAAACGGCAGCAAAACTGAGGCCCTGCTCATCGGCTCCAAATCCACCCTCACCAAATCACAAAACACCCCAGTTCCAAACATCACCATCGACGGATTCCCTGTACCCTTCTCCCCCCAAGTCAAAAGCCTCGGTGTCATTCTGGACGGTTCCCTCTCCTTTGCACCACACATCAAATACACCACCCGGTCTGCTTTCTTTCACCTCCGTAATATCTCCAGACTCCGCCCATCCCTGTCCCAATAATAATAATAATACAGAAACCCTGGTCCATTAATTTGTCACATCCCGGATCGATTACTGTAACGCTCTCCTCATCGGCCTTCCCACCAAACTCATCAACAGACTCCAAATCATCCAAAACTCTGCTGCTAGGATTATCACCCGCACAAACTCATCCCACCACATCACCCCCGTCCTCATTCAACTACATTGGCTCCCTGTGCACTACCGGATTGATTTAAAAAACCTCTTACTCACCTTCAAAGCCCTCCACAATCTAGCCCCCACCTACATCACTGACCTCCTCCAAGATTACACCCTCTCCGGCACCCTCCGCTCATCCTCTACTGGACTCTTATCCATCCCCAGCTCACGCCTCAGTACCATGGGTGCCCGAGCGTTCAGCTGCTCGGTTCCCAGACTCTGGAACTCCCTGCCCCCACACATCCAACAGTCAGACTCACTCTCATCATTCAGATCACAATTGATAACCCATCTGTTCAAACTCGCATATTCACTATAACCTCCATCACTGCCCAATATCCCCTGCTGTTTGTTTGTCTGTTATTTTAACTTCACTGTTTTTTATACTTCTTGTTGTTTATCATATTCTTTTCTTAACCTTGTCTTTTAACTGCCTTGCTTACTGGGCATACTCACTATAACTGCAACCTGTGTGCCACTGTTTTATATTTCATACGTTTACATTGTTTGTCTTTGTAACTATGCTATTTGGACAAGATGCAGAGAAGGACATTGATAGGAGCCCACAACAGAAAATGAGGAGAACTATATAATGGAGGGGCCTTGTGTGTGTGTGTGTGTGTGTGTGTGTGTGTGTGTGTGTGTGTGTGTGTGTGTGTGTGTGTGTGTGTGTGTGTGTGTGTGTGTGTGTGTGTGTGTGTGTGTGTGTGTGTGTGTGTGTGTGTGTGTGTGTGTGTGTGTGTGTGTGTGTGTGTGTGTGTCTGTGTGTGTGTGTGTGTGGATGGGTAAATTGCAGGGAGATTTTGGTCCAAATATGAAGGCAACACCAAAATGTATATATTTTCACAATTGGGTCTCATTCTCCAAGGACTTACGACAAAAAGGGCTTTCTCTTAGGGCCATTTGAGACCTTTTCGGGACGATTTTGGGATTCACCAACCATCCCAATAAAACATATATAATTAATATTATATTATAATATATTGTCTATATTCATGTCTTGCCCAAAACGGTCTCAAATGGCCCTAAGAGAAAGCCCTTTTTGTCGTAAGTCCGTTGAAGAATGATGTTGTCTGCTAAAAAACGCCCACAACAATATCCAAATCAATGGCTGTCACTCACTGAAGAAAATGTGTATTTGCACCAGATTTCACATTTCAGATTCAAAACACCTAAATATAACTTTACACTTTAAACTATGGAATTATTCAATAAAATACAAGGTTTATTCATTGGGTGTTTTCTTTTAACACAAAGGTAATGTATGATAGTGACTTTCCACTGCACCAAAAATAAAATGTAGGTTCCCCTGAATCATAAAACACTTGATACTGACCGAAAGAACACGCTCTAAAAATAAATGATTTAATATGATGATGAATTTGATTTTGATTAATCATAATTTTTTGTAAATATATCTACCTATATAATATATATATATACAGAGTTGATTGATATTATACACATTTTGAGTATATATATATATGTAATTTGCCAGAACCATAAGGTGCTTGAGGATTCTGAAATGCATCTTGCCCTGAAAAGTACTTGAACTGGACTTTGGAAAAGTGTAGGAACCATGTAGAGGGTTTATACTGTACAGCTACTGTATCTACTGTCATATTAATCTATACTGCCTTGTATGTAAAGCACTTTGATCTACATCCTTTGTATGAAAGGTGCTATAGAAATAAAGAGTATTATAATTATAGTATTATTATTATCCTAACTTAATTGGTGGTGCTTGCTCCTCTGCTGTGAGAACGCTAGAACAGCATCAGGATGGGATCATGGATAGAAAAGGTCCTTCAATGTGATTTCATGACAAAGTTGGAATATTTGTGCGATCACATTGCATTGTTCTGTCTTGTGTTTGAGTACAGACGAACCACAGGTTTACTACATATCCTGGCTTTGTATTCTGATCACTGGGGAGGAACATGATTCATACAGTATCGTATCAAGATGGACTAATTTATACTTTATCCCTTTTAAGGAAACAAATACTTAAAATGCCCCAGAAATAAGTAGAATCTAATTGTTCATATCTCCTCATTCATGTAGTTTTACTATAAACCAATCATCATCATCCACATCATTCATGTCATTTGACTATAAACCAACCATTATCCACATAATTCATGTAGTTCTACTATAAACCACTCATCATCCACATCATGAATGTAGTTCTACTAACCACTCATCATTCACATCATTCATGTAGTTCTACTATAAACTATTGATCATGCATGTAGTTCTACTATAAACTATTGATCATGCATGTAGTTCTACTATAAACTATTGATCATGCATGTAGTTCTACTATAAACTATTGATCATTCATGTAGTTGTACTATAAACCACTCATCATTCATGTAATTTGTCAGGTGTAACACGGTTCATAAAGGAAGGCCAGGTGTAACAAGGTTCATAAAGGAAGGCCAGGTGTAACAAGGTTCATAAAGGAAGGTCAGGTGTAACTCACCATGTTCCATTTGGGGAAGAGGTAGTCTGTCCCAACATACTCAAAGAAATGAGCGAATCCTTCCTTTAACCACACATCTTCCCACCAGACAGGAGTTACCAGATCACCAAACCACTGGAAGAGAGAAAGAGGGAGAGAGAGAGAAAGGCAGAGAGAGAGAATCGTTTTGATTGTCATCTTTACACTATGTTAATCCAAATGTATAATGTTAGTTGATGACGTGAAATACAGCCGCAGCTGGCAAAACAGTGATGGCGTCTCCGAAAGCAATGAGCGGTAACGTTAACGTTAGTATAATAAACACAACGAGCGGTAACGTTAACGTTAGTATAATAAACACAACGAGCGGTAACGTTAACGTTAGTATAATAAACACAACGAGCGGTATCATTAACATTAGTATAATAAACACAACGAGCGGTAACATTAACATTAATATAATAAACACAATGAGCGTTAACGTTAGTAGAATAAACACAATGAGCGGTAACGTTAACGTTAGTATAATAAACACAATGAGCGGTAACGTTACCGTTAGTATAATAAACACAATGAGCGGTAACGTTAACATTAGTAAATAAACACAATGAGCGGTAACGTTAACGTTAGTATAATAAACACAATGAACGGTAACGTTACCGTTAGTATAATAAACACAATGAGCGGTAACGTTAACATTAGTATAATAAACACAATGAACGGTAACGTTAACGTTAGTATAATAAACACAATGATCGGTAACGTGGACAGGGGGTAGGGGGTGGGGGGGTCTAGATAGCTAGAAGTCCAAGCTCAGTTTGTGTAGGTAGCAAATCAACCTAGTTACCAGGCTACGGATCTGTGATGTCATCATTAAAACCAGACGTTTAATCAGGACTTTGTTCACTTCTGGTTAGGAGCAGCTTCTGGGAAACCCCTACTGCTGCAGTCTACATACTCTAATCGAACTGAATTTGTGTGTGTGTGTGTGTGTGTGTGTGTGTGTGTGTGTGTGTGTGTGTGTGTGTGTGTGTGTGTGTGTGTGTGTGTGTGTGCGCGTGTGTGTGTGTGTGTGTGTGTGTGTGTGTGTGTGTGTGTGTGTGTGTGTGCGTGTGCGTACATGTGTGTGTGTGTGCGTGTGTGTGTGTGTGTGTGTGTGTGTGTGTGTGTGTGTGTGTGTGCGTGTGCGTACATGTGTGTGTGTGTGCACATGCTTATGTATGTGTGTGCAGTGCACACAAGAGAGATTGCGTGCACGTGCGTGTGTGCGTGCACACTTGATTGCGTTTGTGTTTGTGGCCGAGAGAAAGATTGCGTATGCATCTGTGTGTGTGTGCACGTGCGTATGCGTCTGTGTGTGTGTGCACGTGCGTATGCGTCTGTGTGTGTGTGTGTGTGTGTGTGTGTGTGTGTGTGTGTGTGTGCATGCCATCTTGCTCGCCCAGGAGAGACAGATTGTGTGTATTTGGCAGCAGGGGACATTAAAGGTAATTTCAACAATAAATTGTCCTTCAGAGCCACTTTTCATTATAGGTACTTTGTGTTTGTGTGCATGCACGCAGGTGTGTGTGTGTGTGTGTGTGTGTGTGTGTGTGTGTGTGTGTGTGTGTGTGTGTGTGTGTGTGTGTGTGTGTGTGTGTGTGTGTGTGTGTGTGTGTGTGTGTGTGTGTGTGTGTGTGCATGCACGTGTGTTTGTGCGCGTGTGTGTGTAGCACTAAATAACACTTAAGTCTTATTTATACCAGTTTAATGACCCGTACATTGTATATCATTATTGTACTTTACTGTTACATTTGCACATTGAACTTGGATGCCAAACTTATTTTTGTTGCACTGTACTTGACAATACATTTGAATCTAATCTAATCTAATATAATATAATATGTTGTACTGTACTTGTGCTGTATAATGACAATACATTCTAATAGATAGATAGATAGAAAACGATATTGCCATTTCAACACATGGTTGATTGGGATTTGTCTTGGTGCCACATACAGTACATACATTATAAAAACATACAATATAAAAACACAAGAATAGATGCAATACAATCCCCACAATAAAAGTTTTACACAAACAATTAAAAAGAAAAAAATGCTACAGTACCTAAAATAAATTGCTCATAAATCTAATCTGTTTAACTTGTACTGTACTTGTGGTGAATAATGACAATACATTTGAATCTAATCTAATCCCTGAAGTGGACACTCATGTAAAGCCACAGACACACATAAACACACACACACACACACACATGAATAAAAAAAAAATACACTAAATACATACAGTACATAGTCACACACCTCTCTCTCTCTAAAAACACACACAGAGTGCCAAGATGGAGCTGGCAGGCATGGTCTCTGGGCAGGGATTCAAACTCATGAGCCTCGGGGGGGAGTGGCAGCTGAAGCTAATGCCTGGCTAAAGTGCTGTTGGTTGAATTCCCTAGCCTGTGTGGATATCCAACATAGGGATGAGATTAAAGAGGGCCCCGAGGGACTGCGTAGAAACAGCTGATGGCTTGGCCTGTAAAATTAAGCTCCAGGGCCCTCATTTATCAACGTTGCGTACGCACAGATATGTGCGTAACCCGTGCGTACGATCATTTCTAAGCAAAGTGTGGGATTTATCAATTTGAACGTGAACTTGACTTTGTGCGTATATCTACGCACAGCTCGGAGCATGCGTAGCTGATGCCTGGTGGTAGAATATCGTTACTGCAGACGGACGGCATATGCGCTCCTCAGTTCATGCATTAGTTTCAATGCGGAAATAAGCTTCCGTGCATTACTCCCGACACTGGCGCGTGTTCTGTATGAACCGTAATTCATTATAGTTCATTGTGAAATAGCGACAGTAGTGTAATTATAACGGGCTCATGCGCAAACTTTATTCCAAATCCGTAAATTTGCTACCTGCATGGTTTAATATGATTTGTAGAGGTGTAACTGAGGGGTACAATTCCCTGACTGTATTGAGAGTATGGTATCATTAAACCACTACTTAGTTATGTACTTTAATTACTGGCCATACAGTACACAGTATATCTGGTGAACACCCACACAAGAATACGGCTTAACAAAGAAAGTTATATTTAGAAGTATTTATAATTAGAGCAGCAACAATAGGTTACAATATTGAGAATTATGAATTGCGCTTATATGGCGAAGAACACTTAAGTAGGTCAAGAGCGTAAGTCCATGAGCATCATAAGATGGGTATAATTGACACCACCTGTAGCATAAGAATTACATAAGGCACACTCGTAGTCAGCTGGAGATACTAAGGGGGTTCCCTCCGGTTGTAAGCCAGCAGGGGAGAGGAAAGGTCGGGAGCAAAGTCTGGATCAACGAGGAATAAAGAGACTCCAGATACAGGAGACAGTGCAATAATCCTTTGGTCCGCAGACAAAGCAACAGCTATACTCCGGTATGCAAGACAGCATGGATGAAAGCTAGCCAGCCTCTGTGGGTCCTAGAGGCGGGCTCGATGGTGCTCCTCACAGGGTAGATCCCACACAGCAGTGGGGTAGACGGTTCTCTGCTCCAGCAGCCACAGTACCAAAGCAATATAATCCAGCCGGAAAAGGCTCTGCATTCGCCGGTGTAGGTTCTCCGGTGTACATATCCAACGGTTCTCGTCTAGGACTCCTCGGAAGGCGGCACGAGTTTAGGCCGCCTAGCCTGGATAAGTGCACTAGCTAGAGTACGACGAACCGGTGGTAATGCTGGTCACTGTAGAACGGTAGCCGCACGATACACTATAAATAATAGACTATTACTTTACAATAGAATAAGTCGAACTCGACGATACAGCGTTAAACTCTGACACTTTATCTATCAATTCGCACGCGGTTCTCAAGGCTCTATTTAGGGGCAAAAGAGGCCCACTTCACGGCACGTTGTATCGTGGTGAAGGCTTCAACGTTTTGGTTCAACTCACTTTTAGGCTAAGTGCTTCTGTATCCACCTGCGACGTATTTATACGTAAGGTGAATAATCTAGTGCCAACCTCAGTTCTGTCTCGTATTACTGCGCAAACCTGGACATGTTGAGACATGTCTTAGCGGTAGCTTTGAACTTGCCATTGGGGGTATGGCCGTTGGCGCCTAGGGGTCGCTGTCCAATAGGAGAACGAATATTATGGTCTGGCCTGTACCTAGGTAAAGGGATATTCCGTGTATATATACAAAGAATATACAAGGGATATCAGACGATATACAAATATTATACAATATATCTCAAGTAATAAATATATATATTCGGTTTAATCTGACCCTTTGTAACAGCCGCCTCCTAATTAGTCCGCACCTAATTAGATAAGCAGAGACAGATTAACCGTCTTGTCCACTACTCAATGTCCGTTGTGAGGAGTAGGGCAATTCACAAAGTTAGTCGGTCATGGTCATCAGCAAGGGGGGTCAGGTAGCCTTGGCAACTCTATCAGCCTCGCCACGGGTCGGGTGTATGTCTTCTGCCGCTCTGACCTTTCCGTCGGCACCAGTGATCACTTTGCTTACGCGGCCGGCCGGCCACATAGCTCGGGGTAGTGACTGGTCTATGATCATGACAACTGTGCCCTCCGTCAAATTGTCTCTTTCTTTTACCCATTTCTGGCGGGTCTGTAGAGACGGTAGATAGTGGAGGAGGAAACTGTTCCAAAACTTGTCAGCCAATACTTGACTGTACCTCCACATTCTTCGGCCGTTCGCTTCCTCAGGTCTGTACACTGTCTGTGGGAGCGCGGGGTCCAGCCGCCCCATCAAGAGAGTGTTGGGGGTGACTGGGTCGACATCTGCTACATCACTTGATACGTAACCGAGGGGCTTTGAGTTCAATACTCCCTCGATCTCTGTGATGACTGTCGTGAGGACTTCTTCCGCCACGGTCTGGGCCCCAAGCACGGCGTACAGGGCTGTCTTTATTGAACGTACTTCTCGTTCCCAGGTTCCCCCGAAGTGAGGGGCGTTCGGGGGGTTAAACTGGAAATCAATCTGAGAGGGAGCGAGGTGGGTCTTAAGTTCTGGGCCCATAGCTTGGAAGCTCTCTCTCAGCTCTCTTTCTCCGCCTTTGAAGTTTGTCCCATGATCAGACAATAATATAGACGTTTTCCTTTCCTCGCTGTGAATCTCCGGAAGGCCATAAGGAATGAGTCCGTACTCATGGTTGGAAGGAGTTCTATGTGTATCGCTCGGGTGGTCATGCAATACCCCACCTCTTCTCCATCCCTCTTCCTTTCTTCACATACAGCGGGCCGAAGCAGTCCATACCGGTGGAGTGAAAGGGCTTGTCGCCGAGTCGGAGGCGACAGGGGGGTAGGTCAGCCATCCTGGGTATACTGGGCTGTGCTCGCCACTTGCGACAGTCTAGACAGGTCCGCTGGAAGCGTCGTACTGCTTCTCTTCCTTGCAGTATCCAATAGCGACGTCTGATCTCAGCGAAGACTCTCTCTGCCCCAGCGTGGTGCACGTCCTCGTCGTATTTCTTTATGATGAGCTCTGTGACCTTGTGTCGGCTGTTGAGGACTATAGGGAACTTGACATCATCCGTTAAGTCCGGGGCCCTTCTCAGACGACCACCCACTCTGATGAGATCATGGGCGTCGCGCTCAGGGGCCAAGTGGAGCAGTCTGCTGTCTGACGGGACTGGCTTTGATCCCTGCAGACAGTCTAGCTCGTCGGGGAACGAGTCTCTTAGGGCTCGCTGTAGCAGAAGGAGTTCTGCTTCTTCGTAATTAGCTGCATTAATGTCAGTAGTGGAGGGAACCTCAGGGTGGTGCCACAGGAATGTCTTTAACTGTGCACTCTCAAGGGTGGGGCAGTCGTCTATGTTGGGGTCTGTGGGGACTGGTGTGTGCGTCAACCCACAGAACATAGATTTCTTCGTCTCTGCCTCCTCTTGACTAGCCTCCCGTGGGGTGGGGTTAGGCCACTCTTCTTCCGGGAGCTTGAGGAACTCGGGACCATCACTATAGATATTGTGACGTGTGAGGTCATCCAGGGACATTCCCCGTGTGATGACGTCTGCTGGGTTCTGTTTTGTGTCCACGTACCTCCAGCATGCTGATTCTGTTAAATCTTGGATCTCTGTGATTCTGACTCCCACGAAGACCTTGTATCTACACGAATCGGACTGGATCCATGTGAGTACGGTCATGGAGTCTGACCACAGGATTGTTCTTTGCACCGGGATGGTGAGTTCACATTGGATTAACGTGGCGAGTTGCGCCCCTGCTAGGGCTGCGCACAGCTCTAGACGCGGGATCGATTGTTGCTTGCGGGGGGCTATCCTTGAACGAGCCAGGATGAAGGCGGTATGTATTTCTCCTCCCTCCTCTCGGGCCCGCAAGTAGGCCACCGAACCGTAGGCTACTTCGGAGGCGTCGCTGAAGACGTGCAGGTCCATCTGACACGTCTCCAGCCGCACTGTCGGTGGGAAGTAGCTGCGGCGTATGTTGACACCTGGGAGCGAGTTGAGTTCTGTTTCCCACTCTCTCCATGTGGAAGCAAGGTGGTCGGGTATGGGGTCGTCCCAGCCCTGGTCCTTGTCCCACAGCTCTCGCACAATAATTTTTGCCCTGGTGGTGTAAGGTAGAATACATCCCAACGGGTCATATTGTCTGGCGAGTGTTCTGTATACCGACCACCGTCTGGTGGTCGGTAGTGAAATCGACCTTCCCTGCTCCTTGGTCAGGGGTGTGTGTCTATAATGGAGCGAGTCTGTTTTGAAGCGCCAGACTAGTCCTAATGTCATTTCTTGGGCTTCACCTGGGATGGTTGCCATCCAGGTCTCGCTGCTTGCTGCCTTGTTCTCTGGGGAGAGGCTGCGCAGTACTTGAGGGTCGCTGCTGGCCCACTGCCGGAGATCAAAGCCGCCTTGAGTAGGAGGGCCTCGGCCTCTTCTGGCGTCGAGACGCTTTGCAGACAGTTGTCCACGTAGAAACTCCTCTCTACACTTTGTCGGACCTCCTCGTCGGCTGCTGGGTCCTCTGCGACATGTTTTTGCAGTGCGAACGTAGCACAGCATGGGCTGCATGTGGTTCCGAAAGGGAGGACTTCCCATTGATAGATGGATGGTTGCTCATCCCCGATCCTCTCTCTCCATAAGAACCGCAGCAGGGGCTTGTCCTCTTCCACTAGTCGCACCTGCAGGAACATCCCTTTGATGTCGCCGCTGATGGCCACCTTGTTCTGGCGGAAACGTAGCAACACGCCTAGTAGAGAGGGGCCGAGTGTTGGACCGGGCAAGAGTTCTTTATTCAGATTTTGTAATCCGATCTGGTAGCTGCAGTTAAACACAATACGATCCTTGCCGTTGTGGTGGACCTTGTGGTGGGGCATGTACCATGATTCGGTCGTCTGATCGGCCTCTTGAATGTCAATTTTCTTTATGTGTCCCGCTGTGATTAGCTTGTCAATCTCAGCGCGGTACACAGTGGCTTGAGCGGGGTCTCTGGCTAGGCGCCGCTCGGTGTTCAGTAGATATCGCTCCGTCGCTTCTTTTGAGGCGTGGAAGGTGGGCATACCCTCTCGCCTCAAGAGTGGAGTTGCGTATCTCATCACTCCATTGACCTCGACTCTCTTTGTCCTCTGCTCGAGGAGGGCTATGGCATAAATGTCTTCCTTGGAACGAATGTGTTTCTTTTCGTTCTTAAAGGGCATTGTCTCTAGTGTCCATAGCCTCTCGACGTGCTGTAAGAGGGTGGTGTCTTCTTCTGTCACTCTGGAGTGGAGGCAGCGAGTGGCTGCTGGTCGGTGGGGAGACCTGGAGAGGGGGCCTTGTAGTGTCCATCCTAGGCGGGTCTCGACTGCTGCTGGACAGCCTCTGGGCCCAATGTGGACCCGGTCCGTTGGGACGATGAGGTGTGCGTGGTCGGATCCTATGAGCAGGGTCGGGGTGGCGCCGTCGATGAGCGGTATAGGTAGTTGACGCAGGTGCACATATTTTTCCATCAGCTTGGAGATGGGGTAGGTGTACCGCGACAGGCCTATGTCTTGGCTGGTGAAAGCGTTAGTGATCCTATACCGCCTCTCTGGCTGCCCGCTTGCTGCGATAGTGAAGGAGACGTTCTCACCCTTTATTGTCTTCAGGTCTCTTCTTATAGTACGAATTGTCATCGTTTCTTCGCTCCCCCGCAGACCCAGCTGGGCTGCAGCGGATGCGAGGAGGAGAGTCTTTTCTGACCCGTCATCAAGGACGGCGTAAGTGTCCATGACCTTGTCCTCGTAGCTTAATGTCACTCGGACCACTTTCAAGAGCACTCGGGAGCTCCCGCTGCTGGCGGGGTCAATATACATGACGCTTACTCTGGTGCTGCTTGGGGGTGCGAGTTTCTTCCTGTTGCTGTCATGCAAGACGTCCAAGTGGGCGCCGTCACACCGGCTGCACCTCTTCTTCAAGCGGCACTCGGCTGCCATATGGCTGCGCGCACAGCGGTAACAGCGGCGGTTGGACTTTATCCATTGACTCACCTCGTCGGCGGTCATCTTCTTGAAAGTGTCACATTGTGACAGCCAATGTTCTTTCTCGCAGTACTGGCATACAATCTTCCACTTCTCTTTTGTCGAGGGGGTGTTGTGGTTCTTGTTCCGCGGTACTGATTCGGCTTGGTGCATGGCGGTCACCAGCCTGCGGTTATCGTTGGATCTCCGAGGTCCATCTCTGGGGCTTGGTCCACTCCGCACGAACGTATCCAGTCGTAGGCTGCTGACTTCTCTCGCGAGGAAGTCGGCCAGGTCTAGGAGGGATGGCTCGGGACCGTCGGGATCACGGTGGTCTCTTTGCCGCCTGAAGCGCTCTTGTCGGGCTGAAGGGAGCTTCTCTAATATCCTTTCTACATTAGAGTTAGCATACAGTTTGTGTCTACCCTTTTCCTTTTGGGCCCCCAGCATCCCTACCAGGGATTGTACCTTGATAGAGAGGTCATCCAATGAGCGATTGTCTGTGGCTGGGGGGAGACGGTCAATATTCCTTATCTCTTGTATCACGTAGTCCCATATGCGTCCATAACGCTGGTCGAGGGCTACTAGAGCCGCGGTGTATGGGGTACTTGAGTTGGAATATGCCAGCGCTATATTATGCGCTCTGGGCACCTTCAGGTGCTTGAGGAGGATAGCATATTTGTACGACTCATCAGGGACGTCGGACATCATAGTCTCTAAGCACATCCGTAATTCCGTGTACTGCGCTCTGTCCTTGTGCGTAAAATCCGGGAACGTCGGTGTGCCAAGGTACGATGCCATGGATGGCTGGCACATCGGTGAGCGTTGGGGGAGAGGCCTCCTGGGCGAGTCTCCCCGTACGTGTCGTCGTGGGCTGGTACTTGGTGGGTACCAAAGCCCGGGTACCCAGGTGCTGTTCCTCGGGGCTGGCTGTGCGTCAAACTCACCCCTGAGTTGAGTCGGGGGTCTGTAGCGCAGGGCCTCGTGGGGTAAAGTCTGGGCTGTACTGGACCTCCTGGTCCTGTGGAGTACGATGCTGCTGGTGGGCTTGACCTTCCTCCTCTTCCTCTTCCTCTGCTAGGTCTTCTAGATCTTGAAGTCGTCTATTCAGTCTCTCGGCGGCATAGGCCGGTACTTCCCGGTTGCTGGGTCTCGTATGGACCGGTCGGGGAGGAGGTTCGGAGACGTGGATAGGCTCTCTCTGTTGGCCGGGTTCCGAGTCACTTGGTCGGGTAGGGGAAGGTGCCCTAGACCCTTGTCTTGATGATGCCCTGGAGCTCCGTGCGGAGAGAGGGGGTGTCGCCCTGGCAATCAATTGCTCCATTATCTGCGCTTGTAGCCGGTCGCGCTCTGCTTCGCGCTTGATGTGAGCGAGGTCGCGCTCTGCTTCGCGCTGGGCTTGGGCTGCGTCGCGCTGTGCATTGGCGGCGTCGCGCTGTGCATCGGCGGCGGCGCGCTGGGCATCGGCGCGGTCTCTTTCAATATTCTCTTCCGTCTGGAGGCGTCTGGTCTCCAGGCGTATGCGGTCGTCTTCACTCCTTTGCTGCGCCTGGAAGCGCTCTCGCTGGGTTGCAGAGTGTTCGCGTTCACTAAGGGCTTGCGCTTGGAGTTGCGCGTGAAGGCGCTCTCGTTGGTCTGCAGATTGTTCGCGCTCACTCAGTTGTTGAGCCTGCAGGCGTTCTCTTTCCATGGTAGAGTGTTCGCGCTCACTTAGCTGTTGCGCCCGGAGGCGCTCTTGTTCCATGGAAGAATGTTCGCGCTCGCTAAGCGTCTGTGCTTGGAGTCGATCGCGTTCAGTGGAGGCTGCCAGGGTGGCGATGAATGCCTGCGCCAGCATCTTGTCCGCTTCGCTGGGGGAAGACACTGATGGAGGTGATCGGCTTCTGACAGTGCTCGTTGGAGATCCGTTCTCCTGGCGCGCTCCGAGGAGGTCTATCTCCTGGGCGCGCTTCTCTTCTGGTAGTGGGTCGGGTTCCGTCCCTGGAGCGCTTTCTTTATCCTGGAGCTCTCCGGGGACCGTCCCGTTGCCGTTGTCGGGGGGTATAGTCATGTCATGTCCCTCCTGGTCTCCCCCGTGAGCTTGGTCAGTTACGTTAGAACCCACTAGGGTCTCTACTGGCAAGGTCGCTTGGTCGGTAGGGTTTGACATGCTTTTACTATCCGCTTTTCCCGCATTTAACGTCTGTATAAAGCTAGGTATTAGACTGGCAGCGTAGTCCTCTAGGTAAGGAGGTGGCTGACGTCTGCGCTGCGGGCGTTCTAGCTTAGGAGAGCCGTTTGTGGAGTGTTCACCGCTGGCCATGGTTAATATCAATATTATATTTAGATATTACACTGATATTCCTCCGGCTCGAAGGACCAATTGTAACTGAGGGGTACAATTCCCTGACTGTATTGAGAGTATGGTATCATTAAACCACTACTTAGTTATGTACTTTAATTACTGGCCATACAGTACACGGTATATCTGGTGAACACCCACACAAGAATACGGCTTAACAAAGAAAGTTATATTTAGAAGTATTTATTATTAGAGCAGCAACAATAGGTTACAATATTGAGAATTATGAATTGCGCTTATATGGCGAAGAACACTTAAGTAGGTCAAAAGCGTAAGTCCATGAGCATCATAAGATGGGTATAATTGACACCACCTGTAGCATAAGAATTACATAAGGCACACTCGTAGTCAGCTGGAGATACTAAGGGGGTTCCCTCCGGTTGTAAGCCAGCAGGGGAGAGGAAAGGTCGGGAGCAAAGTCTGGATCAACGAGGAATAAAGAGACTCCAGATACAGGAGACAGTGTAATAATCCTTTGGTCCGCAGACAAAGCAACAGCTATACTCCGGTATGCAAGACAGCATGGATGAAAGCTAGCCAGCCTCTGTGGGTCCTAGAGGCGGGCTCGACGGTGCTCCTCACAGGGTAGATCCCACACAGCAGTGGGGTAGACGGTTCTCTGCTCCAGCAGCCACAGTACCAAAGCAATATAATCCAGCCGGAAAAGGCTCTGCATTCGCCGGTGTAGGTTCTCCGGTGTACATATCCAACGGTTCTCGTCTAGGACTCCTCGGAAGGCGGCACGAGTTTAGGCCGCCTAGCCTGGATAAGTGCACTAGCTAGAGTACGACGAACCGGTGGTAATGCTGGTCACTGTAGAACGGTAGCCGCACGATACACTATAAATAATAGACTATTACTTTACAATAGAATAAGTCGAACTCGACGATACAGCGTTAAACTCTGACACTTTAGCTATCAATTCGCACGCGGTTCTCAAGGCTCTATTTAGGGGCAAAAGAGGCCCACTTCACGGCACGTTGTATCGTGGTGAAGGCTTCAACGTTTTGGGTCAACTCACTTTTAGGCTAAGTGCTTCTGTATCCACCTGCGACGTATTTATACGTAAGGTGAATAATCTAGTGCCAACCTCAGTTCTGTCTCGTATTACTGCGCAAACCTGGACATGTTGAGACATGTCTTAGCGGTAGCTTTGAACTTGCCATTGGGGGTATGGCCGTTGGCGCCTAGGGGTCGCTGTCCAATAGGAGAACGAATATTATGGTCTGGCCTGTACCTAGGTAAAGGGATATTCCGAGTATATATACAAAGAATATACAAGGGATATCAGACGATATACAAATATTATACAATATATCTCAAGTAATAAATATATATATTCGGTTTAATCTGACCCTTTGTAACAAGAGGCATACAATCTATTTTGATGTCGGTATTAGGTAGCCTATATAAATTATATATAATAGCATAGCCTACATTATGCAACAGTCATTTGTGCATAACGCATGGCACAGACACGGAGCCCCGCGAAGCCTGCATACAGTAAACTAACTTGATCGTTAATCTAACTGTTGTCCTTGTATCTTTACGCTTATGAAAACATTTCATAATATGTATAGGCTATAGGCCCTCGTTTGGCCATAATAGCCTATTCTCAAATGGCTAAATCTCCTCGCTGACGGACCCAGTATAGCCTATCATATCATATTCCTATATGTCTCCAAGGAATCGTGGGGCTCTGGGGTAGAAAGTTTGGGAACCCCTGCTATATCCTTTATGTTATAGGCTATTTTATTTACAGTGGTCTATTTATAATTTTTTTCCATAGCCGGTCTCAGTTATGCTGTTGCTGAGATGGATCGGGTTTAATGAAGCTGCTATAGGAGACTGCTCTACTCCTTTCTTGAGAATAGCCTACTATAACAATAATACGAGAGCATACAAGAACAATGAATCTCACTGCCATGTAGCCTACGCCATGTGTAGCCTGCCTATGTGATCAATAAAAACTTGAACTTGAATTCCATCACGTCTGTGTGCGGGAGCTCAAAAGGCTGTTGTCACAATGTAAATAAAAGCGTGCACTGAAAAGTTACAGTATGTAGATGGTTGATTATTTGTATGACAGTCAGTCAGTCAACCCTTGCAAATCAGTTTTATTTAATGAATTAAAAACAGCATTGATATTATGTAAACGCAAACTGGCAATAGAAAATATGTAAAAAAATAATCTAGTTCCCTTAAAACGCTAACACTATTAAATAAAAATATACAGTTGAGGTTAAAATAAGAATATGACTTGGTCTGGAAAAAAAGCTAATTGCACGCTCAACGTGACTCTTTCTTGTGCGCGAGTGTGCCCGGTGTAGATGCACTCCTGTTGGGGTTGATCAGAGGAGTCATCCATGGCTTCAGTAGATAGCCCCGATCCCCTGCATTTAAGTGATATTTTAATTACAGATACCCCAGTAATAACATTACAATTTAATTAAATAAAATTAGGCCTGGGCCGTGCGTTCCTCCCGGCCACCGGCAATGACTTATCAGCCAAATGCAACGATGAACCACGATAAATAAATAAGATGCATTCATTCGGAAAAACCTATTCCAAATGCTATTTATAGGGTTTGACAAGTGCGTAGATATACAATCTCAAGCACACATTCCAATTGATAAGTCCCACACTTTGCTTAGAAATGATTGTATGCACGGTTTATGCACATATCTGTGCATACGCACCATTGATAAATGAGGGCCACGGAGCTGTCTCTGAGCAGTTACCTCTCACAGCCACAGGGCGGCGCCACTGAAAGTGACATGTTACCTATAGGCTAGGTTTAATTAGGGTCGGGCAGCGTTAGTGCCTTGCTCTATCCATTGAGCAACACAGGGAACCCGTAACCCTAGCTCAGTGGGTAGAGCAAACACAAACACTGCCAGTGTTAGGGGTCCCATTCCCTATATAGCTCAGTGGGTAGAGCAAACACAAACACTGCCAGTGTTAGGGGTCCCATTCCCTATATAGCTCAGTGGGTAGAGCAAACACAAACACTGCCAGTGTTAGGGGTCCCATTCCCTATATAGCTCAGTGGGTAGAGCAAGGCACAAACACTGCCAGTGTTAGGGGTCCCATTCCCTATATAGCTCAGTGGGTAGAGCAAGGCACTAACACTGCCAGGGTTAGGGGTTCCATTCCCACTGTTCTCAAGTCAGTGTGAGGTAATATGCTTCATCATTAGAATACCAGATGGAAAGAACATGACTTGGCATGTAAATCAAAAGGGGACCTATTGTATTGTATTGTAATGAACATTCCCTTTTCCTGTGTATTGCATTGTTTTTACAGAATGAGGGGTTGTCCCAACACTGAGAAAATGTTAAATATATGCATTGCCATTATGCCTTTTCTGCAGTTCAGAACTCTTGAAACAAGCCATTCAGAATTACAGCCACAATTGCCGTCATTAATAATGTGTGTGAAAATATCTTGAAGAATTTGAGTGTACATGATGGTGGCTCACATGTAAATCTTCTCTTGTCTACCTGAAGTTATCTTTCTGACAATAACACACTATTGCTACGCTATTGCTGGATCTGGAGCATTATTTGACCTGCAACGTCAAGTCTGAAAGTTCGATCTGAATTTCGTTTGACAGTACGCACCACTGCTAGATGTACAATAATTATTGTATTCGTACGATAAAAGCAGCTTGCTTGTTACAGGAACAGCCGGTTGAGAACAGGACTGAAACAGAGAGGTAGAGAAGCTGCTAGAATGCATAATCTGAGTCGTTTTTGTTCAGCAAAGAAAAACTCAAAGACCTCAAAGGCCTATATTAACTTGTTGAAAAGGACTAAAATATGTCCCCTTTAAGACTTTCAGACTTTTCAATAAAAAAAAGTCTGGTCGGTCTGTGTGTGAAGTTCATTCTTCAAGCTCCTCCGTACACTTAGTTCTGACGGTTTGAAGTTAATTAAATCACTTTCTTCAGACAAACTCAGCCGTCATCATTACGTTTGGCCCAGAGTAATGCTGGCACAGTCACCGCAGCTTGTAAGAAAGAACGTAAGAAATACAGTGTTTTATCTTCATGTTAAACCAGGGGGTCTGAACCCTCCTCTCAGAATAACTATGTATCTTAGATATTAAAGGAACACTCCAACAATTTTGGGAAATACACACATTCAAGCAGTCAAGTGGAAAGTCAAGCAGGCTCAGACACAGCTCCTTCCCCTCAGCTGTCATCTCGCTGAACTCTTTATCACAATGACAACGACTCTGAACACCATTGCCTATAGTCTAGGCTCTGTTATCCATAAGGTATGAACTCTGAACTATGTTGCCTATACCAAATGCATACCTGCCTAATACCTTCACTGCCTACAACTGCCTTACACTGTAACCATAACTACCTACCTCAACTCAATAATGCTACATATATATTTATTTTATTATATTTACTGTATATATTTATGCACACCTGTCTGAATATACCTGCATATATTCCTGTTTACATACCTGTATGTACTATCTATTAGGGATGAGTCAGAATCTGAATCTGAATTAGGGAAAGCATGGGTAATGAGATGAATAGATAATTTTATTACACAGATATTAATATTTTTATTCAGGGGAATAAATATATTTGTGATCCGGCCCAGCATTTCCGTCCTCAAGTTGGAAAATCAGATTGCGAGAAAATGAATGAAATGTATTATTATATTTTTTGTGTTTCCATATTATCTCAGTTCTGTTGGCTAATCACCAGCCACCGGCTGCCCATAAAAAGCACATGGCTTTTGTGTTGACATGCGACTATGCACCAGGCTATTCAACGTAATCAACTATGAGATCAGTTGAAAATATGGCTGTTCTGGCTTCTGTGTGTAAGGAACATCCCATACAATAATGATAATATTAACACTTTGAGTGCCAATGACAAGTTTTCTCGTTAGTTCATGCCAACCGTTCAGTGCCAACGACGAGAAATTGCGTTTTTTTTTTAATTAGCGATTTCGATTCATATTTCATCAACCTAGCCTTACGTTACCACTGGAACTCTCTCTGAGCTCCATTGGGAAAATACCGCCCCCTATCGTCTCTCCGGATGGTACTGCACCCCTTTGGATTGGATTGAATGGAACGGATGGAGAAAAAAAAGTCCTGCTTCCACATTTTACCTGTCAGACAAGTAACCCGAGACGATTGAAGTCATTGCCGAGCCGCAGAACAGCGGAGAAAGTGTGTTTCCAGTACCCAGCGTTGGATCAATAAATGCAATCGATATTTGGAATGGCGATCAGGAATTGGAATAATCTTTTTGGAGAACATCTGATCTGAGGTAAGGAACTATTTTACCAGTATTGGGATAATCAGAGCTTTTTTCACAGATATATCAACGTGGGCCCTATGTGTGTGTGTGTGTGTGTTCATCAGGAAATGGATCATCGATTTTCAGCCCGCTTCTATAGCGTGCATAAGTACACATATACTATCGATAATCTAGCATTTATTTGAAAACTATTCATAAATAGGCCAAAAAATTTCAACGTTTTTTGTGTATTCCAGTGTATTCCACTAAAGGGCGATTATCACAGAATCTTTATATTTTCCTGAAACTTTCAAAAAAATTTGTTTTTCAAAATGGTATAAAATGGACATGAACCGATTAAAAAACAATCCGTTTCGACAATGTTGACTGCAAACAAGTCATTGACAAGCGACGGCCATATTAGACACATAATTTAAGATATAGTTTATGCGTTCGCAAATATGAGAGCCTGATATTCTATATTCTATAATCATATTTCAAATGGCATGTGTCCGGGTGGCAGAATTCAGTACTGTATCTACTAGGTCAGTCAGTTTATCGCGTTAATTAGATTAATTAATTACACAGCAAATGATCGCGTTATGAAAATTAACTCAAAATAAAATAAATTACAATTAAAAAATATTTGTTTATATTTTTTTATCTCATTCATTCCATAAGAAAGTAGAATACACATTTAAATTGTACAGACTTATTTTTAATATGGTCCATTTGCATGTTCTTGGTATCTGATTCTAGGGACATCTATGGATCTCAGGGAATGTATTCCCAGTGTCAGAAACACTGTATCTGTTACTAGGCTTGAGTAAATAGTAATGAACCAAATGAGAATATCAATAAAAATTGTTTTATCTTTAACTGTGAATAACACCATGCTAAAATTTACCAGACCTGAAAAATCTAAAGTTCCAATGCTTGTTGAACCATATACCTCTTTGTCTTTTTTAGATTTGATTATAAAACCAGGGACAAGCGCCTCCCTCTATCCTGCGTTTCATGCAACCAGCGAGTGTCTGTCTGACATCTGCGGAGTGCACTGGACTATTCAAGATTCAAGATTCAAGAGTTTTATTCATCACATACATACCAGGGCATACAGTGAAATGCGGTTGGCCACGCCTGCTTCGATTGTGCAATAAAACAATAGTAATAATAATAAAAAGATAACTAGAAGAGACATGGTAAATAGACATGTTAATAAATCAATTAACCTCTTCCACCCGGAGCCTATTTTCTGAAAATCCGCCTAAAATATATACCTAGGTAAATGGGATATTGCTCCACTTCTAAAAGGTCCATTTGCATATTCTTGGTATCTAGGGACATCTACGGACCTCATGAAATGTATTCACCGTGTCAGAAATATTGTGTCTATTACTAGGCTTGCTTAAATTGTGATGAAACAAGGAGAATATGAATTATGATTTTTCTTTGCATCTTTGACAGTGAATAACACCATGCTAATAATGACCAAACATTAAAAACTGCCACTGATCTCGTTCAGTACCTTCTTGAGATCATCAAAATCTAAGGAAATTAATAAAGGGAAGATGATTAAGCAGAAGGTTCTGTAGATATCAGTACTGAATTCTCCCATCCGGACCAATGCAATTTGAAATATTATTATAGAATATAGAATAGGACGCTTATAAATTAGCTTATTATAGCCAATTCGCACATTTATATATATACATATATTATATTTCAAATGCCCGAGTTCAATTTGGATTTAGTATCACCAGGCGTGCATAAGAACAGATAATGAAATCTACTGTAATCTACTGTACCTTTTTATTTTCCCCACAGTGCAACCGGTTTGAAACTAATTTCAGATCGAATTGTTCCTACATGTTAACAATAGGGAAGAGAAACTTGAAAGCCTTTCAATATTTGTCAAAAACGTTACCTTTTGTGGCTTATTATCCCGAATATTAACAGTTATTGAAATAATTCATACAGAACTCTGAACCTTGAACCCCATAAAATCTTCCAGGAAGTGTACTTTCAACGCAGAACCATATCTGTGGAACTCTGCTACAAAATGGCAGCAAAAAGACTACAATTCCCATGGTTAAAAATATTCAAAATGGTCGCCTCTCGCGGATAGAATTGACCAAATCTAAAAGTTAAATCTATCTAATGACACATTTAACCTATTGCTAAACTAACATATTGATGATAATATACATTCTACATGCTGTTGTGACATGTTCATGATGTTAATACTTGAATACGTTTGAAATAAAAATTGCCACTTTTATACAACACTATTGATTTATGACCAGATGTCATTTGCGGTCCGCCGATGGACCGCACAGGTTAAAGGCACTGGATCCTATGTACATTCCTACAATGTGCAGTTTTTCTTCTATGTCCCTATGCTATACTTGCTGTTACTAACTATACTATACAACAATCACAACAAGTTATTTTCTTAAAGTGTCCTTTTCTAAAGTGTTTTGTTCTTGTGTTTAAAGTGACCTGTGGTTTGTGTGTGTGTGCGAGTGCAGAATGTTGTGTTGTGTGTGTGTATGTGTGTGTTCATGTGTGCTTGTGTGTGGAGAGATCAGTGTTCATTGTTCTGATGGCCTGAGGGAAGAAGCTGAGCCTTAGTCTCTCTGTTCTTGTTGCATGTATACGGAGGCGCTTGACTATTGCTTTAGAGGGTTAATGTGCAATAATATGCAACATGAGTAAACGCTAAAACTACCAACCCGTGGGAATATTGCTTAGTATAACTCTCGCATGATTAGAACAAAGGCTGACCACATGATATAATAATAATAATAATAATAATAATAATAATAATAATAATAATAATAATAATAATAATAATAATAATAATAATAATAATAATAATAATAATAATAATAATAATAATAATAATAATAATAGGGTACATGTTTAATGTCTTATCGACTGCCCTGTTACCAACAAGGTCTGCCCTACATTTGAAAAAGTCTATAGAAAGCTTGTCTTAACTAATCATCGTGAGTTATGCATGTCAATTTGATATAATTTGTCATTGCGTGCGTGCACCATTGGAGACCTATTTCAGAACGTGCTGCGTCTATTCTATTCTATAAGAGAATCCATCATTCAGAGAAGTCTGTGCAAAAAGGGCTACTGACAGATGACAGCTAATCCAGTGGGGGAGTGGTTTGCAGCCAAACAGAAAACCTACAAAATCTACAAATCTAAATCTACAACTTTCAACAACACTGAGGCACAGATAAGACATTGATATCAATACATCTATGTTCTCTGGTAAATAAAAACGAATTCACCTGGATATGTTCATACATGCATATTTGTTTGAAGTGAAAACCATCATGTATGTCATGCTTGTAGTGGTGCATTGTGGGAGCCTGCAGCGCCACCTAGAGGCCATGTGTACAGAATATTTGTATACATGGTATATTTATATTATAGAGAGAGAGCAGTGATCTACAGTAGGTCACTGTGTCTCTCTCATAAACACTATTCTCTCCTCTGCTTTGTCTCTCCCTCCTTTACATAATTATCCATCCATCCATCCATCCATCCATCTATCCATCCATCCATCCATCCATCCATCCATCCATCCATCCATCCATCCATCCATCCATCCATCCATCCATCCATCCATCCATCCATCCATCCATCCATCCATCCATCCATCCATCCATCCATCCATCCATCCATCCATCCATGGGGGCGACAGTAGGTAGGTCGGTCGGTAGAGCAGTCGTCTGGCAATCCGGAGGTTCCTGGTTAGATTCCCGCTCCTCCCTGGCAGCGTGTCCATGTGTCCTTGAGCAAGACACTTAACCCCTAATTGCTCCCGATGAGTAGGTTGGCAGCATGGTTGCCTCCGCCGTCGGTGTGTGAATATGTGAGTGAATGGGTAAAATGTGAGTAACAAATTGTAAAGCGCTTTGGATAAAAACACTATATAAATAAGCAGCCATCCATGCATCCATCATCCTCTCATCCATCATCCTCTCATCCTTTATAAGACACCTCCTTCCTCTTAGTCAAGGGACACATTACGTGCTTTGATCAGAGACTCAATGATTCCTCTCATCTGCTCCCCCTCTCCTTTTGTGCACATAATGAGTCACTCCCTCTCCTTTTTCTCTCCCATATATCTCTCCTTTCTCTCTCCTCCCCTGTATTTGTCTGCTCTTTCTCTCGTCTATCCCCTCTGTCTCTCCTATCTCTCTTTCTCTCTCTCTCTCTCTCTCTCTCCTCATCTCTCCTCTCCTAAATAAGTGTATGTGCATAAAAACAAATAACAAGTGTTGCATGACGTGTGTGTGTGTGTGTGTGTGTGTGTGTGTGTGTGTGTGTGTGTGTGTGTGTGTGTGTGTGTGTGTGTGTGTGTGTGTGTGTGTGTGTGTGTGTGTGTGTGTGTGTGTGTGTGTGTGTGAGTTTAATAAAACACTGTCTCCTATAACACTAAGCCGTCAAGCTGCTATCCACCATAGGTTACGCTAATTAATAAACATGGTTCACTTGTGGGATGTGTGTGTGTGTGTATGTGTGTGCAACTGTTTGTGTAAAATCTGTCTCCAGTTGACAGTAATCTATCCTGTTCGTATGTAATTACATAAATATAATTAAAATAGGTATCAACTAAAAGCTTTATTGACTATTACTTTCATTTCATTTTCATTTAGTCATTTCGCTGACGCTTTTATCCAAAGTGACTTACAAGTCAGCAGGAAGGGTACAACTCTTTCAGCTGAGTACCAATGTTCATCAAACAGTGATGAAACTTGGGTGCTGCAGTGTTGAGTGCATAGTAGTAAAGACATATTAGCATAGTAGGAAGAGTGCAATGGGCGATAGGGTCCCTCTCCATGATACTTGGTAGGAGCGGCCATGGAGGTAGGATGTCAGCCATGTCATCCAGCCATGCCAGACTATTCTCACGGTCAGTAGCATAAACAGTCTTTTTATTGAGACAGTGGGTTGAAGTTGGTCTTTATAAAGCCTAAGTATTGAGACCGTGAGTTAAGTTGGTGTGTTCGTGGTGATGTTTTGCAGCAGGACTAGTGACAGTGAGGTGAGTTGGTGTGTTCATGGTGATGTTTTGGTGCAGCAGGACTAGTGACAGTGAGGTGAGTTGGTGTGTTCATGGTGATGTTTTGGTGCAGCAGGACTAGTGACAGTGAGGTGAGTTGGTGTGTTCATGGTGATGTTTTGGTGCAGCTTGACTAGTGACAGTGAGGTGAGTTGGTGTGTTCATGGTGATGTGTTGGTGCAGCAGGACTAGTGACAGTGAGGTGAGTTGGTGTGTTCATGGTGATGTGTTGGTGCAGCAGGACTAGTGACAGTGAGGTACGTTTGTGTGTTCATGGTGATGTGTTGGTGCAGCAGGACTAGTGACAGTGAGGTACGTTGGTGTGTTCATGGTGATGTGTTGGTGCAGCAGGACTAGTGACAGTGAGGTACGTTGGTGTGTTCATGGTGATGTGTTGGTGCAGCAGGACTAGTGACAGTGAGGTGAGTTGGTGTGTTCATGGTGATGTTTTGCAGCAGGATGACTCACCAGGGTTCCAGCAGTAATATATTCTGCTGTTAATTCCTCTAAATATAAAATGTCTGTCCAGCTTGTCTCATTGAGTTGAATTCTTTATGGGACCATCTTACGAAGATCATTAATCATTAAGTAAATTTCTTAATGAGATATCACACACACACCATCAACAAGTCTGTGGAGTGTTCAGCTCTATTATCGCCATTGTCTCTTATAGGGCTGATTCCAGAGCGTTCACCTCTATTGTCTCTTATAGGGCTGCTTCCAGAGCGTTCACCTCTATTGTCTCTTATAGGGCTGCTTCCAGAGCGTTCACCTCTATTGTCTCTTATAGGGCTGCTTCCAGAGCGTTCACCTCTATTGTCTCGTATAGGGCTGCTTCCAGAGCGTTCACCTATATTGTCTCTTATAGGGCTGCTTCCAGAGCGTTCACCTCTACTGTCTCTTATAGGGCTGCTTCCAGAGCGTTCACCTCTATTGTCTCTTATAGGGCTGCTTCACAAAAACACTTCTTGTGTTGCATCACAGTAGAAAGCCGTGGCAGTTTGGAGCTCAGAGATGAGGCTCTGTGTCTCGACTGCCTTCTCCCACTCACCAGAGGACAACTAGTTACCTTCATATCACACCTCACTGCTTTCCAGATGTGCCCGTTCAAACCCAGAGAGTCCTGACAGTGTGGCTCCCCATTGCAGCACAAATCCGCTTCAAGGCCCTCGACCATACCGTGCGGCAAAGGGAACCGCTCCCGCCTACCTCCGGTCAATGGTCTCTAACTACACACCCTCAAAACCCCTACGCTCTGCATCTTCTGGCCTCAGACCTACTCCTATCCAAGCTCCGGGAGGGTCATCAAGGAGAAGCCGCCTATTCTCAGTCTTTGCCCCACAATGGTGGAATGAACTACCCACCCCAGTTAGAACAGCCGAAACCTGTACAATCTTTCGCCGTCGACTAAAGACGCACTTCAACCATTATCTGAAAAAAAAGAAAAAAAAAAAAAAAAATCTAACCCTAACTAACCTTACTGTCATGCACTTGACCTAATAAACTAACCTACACTGTAGCACTCAACACTTTGATGAACATTGTTACTCAGCTGATAGAGTTGTGCCCTTCCTGATGACTTGTCGTACAGAACTTGTAAGTCGCTTTGGATAAAAGCGTCAGCTAAATGACTAAATGTAAATGTAAATGTAGGTGTGGTCCCATGGTGATACTGGACCTTTGGAGAAGGCTGAGTGGTTTATTGGCCGTGGAGGAGACATTGTGATGTCAGAACAGACCATGAGAGAAACAGCGTGTCTCTAGGTGATCATAGTGTTCAGTTACAACCCTCCTGTTCGGTTTAGGATGCAAGCAGTATTTCTGCCAGAGTTGTCAATGGAGACACGTTCTCATTAGAAACATTTTACATTCTATCATCTTGTTGATGGAAAACTATCAGACGCACACACGCACGCACGCACGCACACACACACACACACACTTTTTTTGGCCTCGTAAGACAATTTTATTGTTCCCCTTAATGCCTGAACACTACAGCAACCTATTATTGTAATACTTTGGACAGTGGTTCGCCTTAACACATTCTCTGCCACGCTTATATCCATCGCTGTTTGATCTCTGCCAGCACTGTAAGTCTATGGAGATGTTCACCTTCTTTGCAGGGCTATAACTTTTTAAATTGTATTGCTAAATTGACATTACTATGGCCCATTCAACATCGATTATCTATCGTTCAGGATGTAGGAACGTTTTACTTTTTCATTCACACATTCATACGAAAATACCGGCTAGAGTATAAATATGTTTTTATCGTTTTCTGCAGTATTTCCCAGAACGTGAGATATAGGCACAAATGCATATATTAGATCATCAAATGCAGTTTGATACCGATCAACGTTAATTAAAAATGTCAACTGTACATGGTCCTAAACGTTATGACTGATCATGCGCGGGTGAACGGAGGGGGGGGGGGTCGTTTATAATTCTGTGATAGTCGTTAAATGCTTCATGTAGTATGGGCGATATATAGATCAGAGCAGTTTGTATGGTTAATAATAAAGAAAAACGCTGAAACTCACGGCAGCTTCCTCGTAGCGTTGGGCAATGAGAGTGGAGCAAACAGATCCCAGTTATGTGATGTGAATCGAGGCGATCCAGTTCCAGTTTGTATAATACTAATATACGCCCAAATCATGTGGATTATTGAGTTATGGCAACGATCCATATCCACGGTGTGTGTCTTGAGTCCCGCAACGATAAACGAGTGGCCGGGTGGCAGTATTGAAGCGTTGCAGAGTTGTGCTGAGCAGCATCTGACAAGGCTCCGTGAGTGAAATATGAATACCATGACGAAAATATGAAATATGATCAGAATAACGTCGTACGCCGTGATCTGGCAGAATTCGCATGAACTTGAAACCCGTCTTAAGCCGTTTGCGGCGGATAAAGTGTTAAAGATGGTGCTCAAAAAACTGAGTGCCCTCCAACCGAACCAGGCCACTGGCCATGACAACATCCCCTCCAAATTCCTCAGAGACTCAGCAGCCGCCATCACCCCAGTCATCACACACATAATAAACCTCTCCATAAAACAGGGACACGTCCCCAAGGACTTCAAAATTGCGAGAGTAACACCCCTGCACAAAAAGGGTAGCAAATTAGACCCAGGCAACTACCGCCCTGTTTCTATCCTTACCTCCATCTCGAAAGTCATGGAAAAAATAGTATACGAACAGTACCTCGCGGGAAAAAAACGAATCTACGAATTCCAATCTGGCTTCAGAACATCCCACTCCACTGACACATGTCTTCTCTTTTTGAACTACCACATCAAACAAGAGGTGGACGCGGGCAAATACTGCGGCATGGTCATGCTGGACCTACAAAAGGCCTTCGACACTGTCAATCACACCATTCTGATTGAAAAGGTAAAAGCAATTGGTTTTGATAGTCTATCAGTGAGCTGGATGCAATCCTACCTGGATGGGGAGAGAACAGATGGTGGAGGTAAACGGTACCCTATCCCCCCCCTTCCAGTGAGCTGTTCCTAATTTATGCAAATTACATGTTGTCAGCTTGTGACTGCAACTTGTTCCTGTTTGCGGACGACTCCTGTTTGCTGGTCTCTGACAAGAACAAGTTACAGGTTTATTGGAATTGAACCCAATAACCACAGGTAGATCCTTTTCCCCCATTTTCCTGATCCCCCAACTCTCTCTCTCTCACATTTAAGCCCAATTAAGGAGTTTCTTTCTTTGACCTAGCCCACTCACCCCTCGGCCTGCCATTCACCTTCCCTTACACACACAGTTACAGATACACACACACACACTCTCCAGTAATAGCACATAAGCTATTCGCTTAAATCGTTACATCTTTGCACCTCGTCTCTCTCTTCTCTCAGTAATATCTCTCACACAACAGCATGACATCCCCCAATGATATAGTGTGTCCCTCGTCTCTACTCCTCTAAAGTTTCATCCAACAGCTGCGTATGACATAGCATATCTTAAATGTACATATTCAGTGACATTTAAACTCCACTACAACAGGAGTGTCTCATCCATCTAGAATGCGCACTTGTAAGAGTTCAGTGACACATCCTCCCGCATGTTTTATTGTCTCCCTCTCCCAACATAACATATCTTGGATGTACATCTTCAGTGACATTTGGGCTCCACTACAACAGGATTATCTCATCCATCTAGAATGCACACTTGTAAGAGTACAGTGACCGCACACGTGCAATGTCCCCACACACACACACACACACACACACACACACACACACACACACACACACACACACACACACACACACACACACACACACACACACACACACACACACACACACACACACACACACACACACACACACACACACACACACACACACACACAGGACTGCAATTTAGTGGGACTCTTTGGATTGGGGAAGAATTCTCGAATCCAAAATCGTCTCTCTATTTTCGGGTTTTCTCTCCCTCTCTCAAAGTTTGGAGGAAGAATTAAAAGCATACACATAAACTGCCTTATTTGCAGACTAACAACTCTCTCTCTCTCTCTCTCTCTCTCTCTCTCCCTCTCTCTCTCTCTCTCTCTCTCTCTCTCTCTCTCTCTCTCTCTCTCTCTCTCTCTCTCTCTCTCATTCACACACATCCTCTCTCTCTCTCTTTCTCTCTCTCTCTCTGCTGTGTCATGGTATTTCTCTGCCTCACACAAACACAACACAGTATGATAAATAAAAGAACATATCTACGCCATGCCTAATATGGCTTTCCCTGCTCTACGCCTCGGCAACTCATCTAACAGCATTCCTAGCATCAGTGATATAGTGCTCTCTTACTTTGAAACACCTATAAATAATCAACTTGCTTAATCCACATCTTTGCGCCTCGCCTCTCTCTCTCTAAGAGTAACTCTGAAACTATGATAAAGCGCTCTTTCTTTGAACCACCTTATTATCCCATCTCTGGTCTGACAGCTCTTCATATCTCACAGCATGACAGAATCTTATGATATAGCACTTTCTTCCCCAGGACCACCCAACGATAACTCGACCAATTGTACTTTCCCATTAAATGATGTAACACATAAACCGCACCTTGATACCCATATTAGGTAATGTGTGCTAATTTACGCCCTACCATCAATTATCAAACCACAGTACGGGGTGTGACCGACCAATATGTATAAATATGTGTGTAAACGAGTATGCTGGACTTCATTTTGCAACTGGCTTTCCTGCGTGAAGAGCCATGCTATGAAGTCCAGATCTGTTCTGTGGCTTTTCGTGTGTGAATTCAGACTCGAGTAAACCTTTTAGCAGAATTGCTTGTTCATCCTGACTCAGTCTCAATTTGATTTGATCAGACCGTCGTTTTTCAAGAAAGAACTCTGCTCATCTTTTTCAATTGGTTTGGCATAATTGTTCATCATCTTACTCAGTCTCCAGCTGACCAATCGTCTTTCCTTCAACTACGAATCCAGTTTTAAACCTAACAGGTTGAAAAAAAAAACAGCTCGGAACTAGGCAAAATCTGCATATGGCTCGCCGATAACAAACTATCGTTACACATGGGCAAAACAGAGTCCATTCTCTTCGGTTCAAATAACAAACTCAGCAAGACCGACGGCTTCTCAGTTACAGTGGGTGAAAATATTGTCACAAGGAAAGATGAAATTACCGACCTGGGTTCCGTCCTAGAGGCTAATCTTTCCTGTGACAAAATGGCATCCAATGTAATAAAAAAAGTCAACCAACAAACTCGATTCTTGTACCGGATCTCCTCTCTGGTAAACAAGAATACCCTTGTTTACGACTATGACTTGTTCATGACTACGACTCTGGCAGGAGCACTCATTCAAGGGTACTACTACTATGCTTGCAACTCATGGTACCAAGGCACTAAAAACTAAATTACAAACATCTCAAAACAAACTGGTCAGACTACTGCTTGACCTGACTCCTAGAACCCACCTCACCCCTGCCCACTTTAACAACCTAGGATGGCTTAGAGTAGAAGACAGAGTACAGCAACTTGCAATGGGCCTGGTCTACAAGATACACTACACGACCAAGGTACCCATGTACATGTCAAAATACTTCCCAAAGGTCAGTGAATACCACCATCACAACACCAGAGGGAGCTCCACAAATCATGTTAAACCCAGATTCGGCTCAAACAAGGGACTAAACACGTTTAGCAATTATGCCACATCAATGTGGAACGCCCTACCCACAGCTGTAAAGGAATGTGAATCACTACCCACTTTCAAAAACACTCTCAAAGAACACCTACGGGAGACTGCAATTCGAAACTGGCCCCTGCAAATGTCCTAACCTAACCCCCTCCAATGTACAGTAAATGACCAAGTATGGATTTGTCAATATTCCAATGTACAGCTGTACTGTACTGTACCCATTCTGCAATCTGTTAATAAAGTTTTAAATCAATCAATCAATCAAAGACATTATTTATATTCTGTATGAAATGCTCATGCTTGGATCTCTGAAGGTATACAAGGTGGTCATCTATCCTGTCATGTCTCATGCAATAGATGTCGATGCTCACCAGCCACATTAGCTCACGCAGAGATGTGCTATTCATGAGTCTAATGACAGATTATTTAATAAAATTATATTTACTATTCATGAGTCTAATGGCATATTCCTGAATTGAGAGGATATGTGATTTTCTATCCATGGGTTTAATGACAGATTATTACATTTAGAGAACATTTTATTTGCTATTCATGTGTTTTAATGACATAATTATTCTTGAATTTAGAGAAGTTCTGATTTGTATTCATGGGTTTAATGACATATTCTTGGATTTAGAGACCATTTTATTTTCTATTTGTGGGTCTAATGACAGATTATTTAATTTAGAGAACATGTGATGTGCTATTCATGGGTCTAATGACATATTATTGAATTTAGATAACATGTGATGTGCTATTCATGGGTCTAATGACATCATTCTTGAATTTAGGAAAGATGTGATTTGCTATTCATGGGTGTAATGACATATTGTGTAATTCAGAGAAAATTACATTTGCTATTCATGGGTCTAATGGGCTGCATTTTAAATTGCGTTGTACCATTCTTGTGACAATGACAATAAAGTCCACACACAGACACAATACATGTGTGTGTGTGTGTGTGTGTGTGTGTGTGTGTGTGTGTGTGTGTGTGTGTGTGTGTGTGTGTGTGTGTGTGTGTGTGTGTGTGTGTGTGTGTGTGTGTGTGTGTGTGTGTGTGTGTGTGTGTGTGTGTGTGTGTGTGTGTGTCTGTGTGTGTCTGTGTGTGTGTGTATGTGTGTGTGTTATAGTCCCCAGGCTAATAGAGGTGGACAGTCCATATTAAACCATAATGGAAGCATTTTAACACTGATCATGATCTGATAGCACTAGTGTGTGTGTGTGTGTGTGTGTGTGTGTGTGTGTGTGTGTGTGTGTGTGTGTGTGTGTGTGTGTGTGTGTGTGTGTGTGTGTGTGTGTGTGTGTGTGTGTGTGTGTGTGTGTGTGTGTGTGTGTGTGTGTGTGCGTGTGTGTGCATCAATCACTCGTAATCAACCCACAACAGGATGTGAATGTATTGATAGCCTTTAGTGCTGAAACAACAGAAATCATGTGTGCATGTGTGTGTGTGCGTGTATATGTGTGTGTGTGTGTGTGTGTGTGTGTGTGTGTGTGTGTGTGTGTGTGTGTGTGTGTGTGTGTGTGTCTGCATGTGTTTGAGAGAGCGAGAGAGTCTCTAAATTAGGCCGTAGCAGGAAGCGCAGCTGTGGTTTAGTCTAATGTGCTGATGCTACAGAACAGGAATAAATAGAACAGACATTCTAGATCCACCAGGAGAGAATAATAATAATATTACAGTACATTTATATAACACCTCTCATTTGCAGGTGCAAAATATGAGGTGCTTCATAAATAACAAAGTAAAAATGAATGAAGAATATAAAATGGTAAAACATAGCTGATGCGGCCATTGCAAGGGTCAACGCATTGGGCATCACGCATCGTGCATGATGCATTACATCATGCATTTAGGCATTCAACTATTAAGCCCTAGCAATTTTTTTGACAATTCGCCTAAAAGTACATACCCAAGTAAATGGATGATTGCTCCACTTCTACAAGGTCCATTTGCATGTTCTTGTATTCCCAGTATTCCCAGTGTCAGAAATATATATTAAAAAAGAAAACCCATCTTTGACGGTGCTAACATTGACCAAAAAATTCATTCAGCACCTTCTTGATATCAAGTGTACACAATATCTAAGCAAATGAACAAAGGGCAGAGGATTTACAGGGGTTTTGTAGATACAGTACTGAATTTTGCCATCCGGACACATGCAATTTCCTGATATGGAAATAGAATATCAGGCCTATAAATTACCTTATTATGGCCAAGTCATACATCTATGGATCGGGCCAAACCCCCCTCTTTCCAATGGCAGAGTTAAATCTGGATTTAGTACCACCAGGCACCTGTTACAGGGCAGCAAAGACCGTAAGTACTACTGTAAGTACAGTTACTTTTGTATAAAGTCCATAGCTCTGCCATTTTCTACCGGATTGCGACATGTTTTTTTCCCTAGACGTTCACAGAAAGGTAAAGAAACAATATACGTTATATTTTATGGCAATAACGTTGAGGTTTGTTCGACCCGTGGATATAAACACGAAAATCATGTCAATATTTCTAAAAGCCCTGTGTCTCCACTTTCTTAGGACTACAACAATTTCAATTTCTTCTTCTCGCGTCTAAATCGTCCGTTTTCCAATGTAATGCGCTGATAATGCGCTGAGATGTTTATAAGCTCATATTTAGCTAATAACACTTAAAAATCATTGCTAAACAAACGTAGTGATGAAAATATACACTTTGACTGCTGTTTTGATAGGGTTAGGGTCTTTACTCTTGGCTACATTTGAAAAAGAAACGCAACATCACTTAATACGTACTGTAATGATCTATTTGTTAACGTGAAATAAATCTACTGGGCGGTACCGGGGACAATCAGGCTTAGGAGGATAATCACTGTCATTGGGCGTTATGACATCATGCTGCCACTAGAG
>NC_140179.1:85179169-85183523 GCF_963971535.1 Notolepis coatsorum | reverse complement strand
GTTCTTTTATTAAAACATGTCAACTAACAAAAAATATGAAACTAACTTCGCCCAGGGAATCGCTCCGCTATGAGCAGTTTAACTGTTTTGGGACAAGCTTAGTTGACATTAGCAGCTTGGTCATTGCACTGTAAGCTTGTAGGATATAATCTTTACTCGTACATGTGCGCCTAAATCAAGTTCAAGTTCAAGTTTCTTGAACTTCTTGATCTAAATAGTGGATGTATATAGGCACCATGTCCTTACATAATCCTATATAATTTGTAATGTCCTTCCACCGCTTGCTTCTTTTGTCATAGGGACACTGGAAAATGACTTGGCTAGCGTCTGTGTGGTTTTTTGTTTAGCACCACCTGTGGAGGGACTGCTTGTGTCTGCACGCATCCCACAATTCTGACATTGCTTAAGGATAATAGCTTTCTGCTCAATGTCCGACGTTTAAACCCAAACCACATCCAGATGATGGACAAAGAACCTTTCTTCCAAACTAATTATTATAGTTTGCATCGGGAACGGAAGCTCCCAGATCAAACTCGCTGCCCTCCATTTCACCATGCATAATTTTTTATAATGGGCCAACTTCTTGACATGTCTTTTTCCACAAACTTTTTTACTTTTAATGCAGCACACAGTTCGCAAGCTTTGTGTGTTACATTTGTAAATGTGAAAAAAGTATTTTTACATTCAAAGAGCCTAAAAGTAGCCTTCTACCAGTACATCCGGTAGAGCCACATCTCTACCGTGGCACGGATTTCTACCGGTATACCGGTTCAACCGTTATACCAACCACCCTAATTCTACATATTATTACTTACTTACCTCATATATACTGACTCAATACAGGAACCCTAACCGTACTAACCATAATTTGTAGGCTACCTGTTCTCTGTATTACGAATTGAATATAATACATATTATATATTATGTATTATTTTAGCTTGATCACAGGCTCCCCTGAACGAAGATAGTTGTTTAATCTATTAATGTATCAGCGCATCTTTCAATACCTGCAATAGTCCCCGACCCCAACACAAAACAACAGAAACCTGATTCCATGTTGCTGTGTCTCTCATATGAAAATGGCTCCTTTGTGAGTTAAGTGTCATAGCCTCAGATTCTCTCTCTCTCTCTCTCTCTCCTCTCTCTCCTTGTGCGCATGCGTGTGAGTGGAGCGGAGCTCGGAGCCTGGGGAGTGATTGCGTGTGAGTGAGTTTCTAACTTTTTCTATCTTTTCTATTTTATATGTTGTTTGTCAAGTTGTGAATTAGAGTTTTGCTTATTTATTGTTAGGTTGTTGGTTTAGTGTGTGTTGTTGTGTTAAACGGAGTTTAGAGGTTTGTTCTCAGTCCGCTGGGGCTGGTCGGCAGATACCCAGGCGCGCAGGATGGCTGATTTGAACAAATTGAGTAGGAAACACGGCATTAAGATTGGCACCGTGTTCCCCTGCTCAGTTGAAGAGGTTAGTTTAGCGGTAGGTAAAGTTGTTGGTTACAACAGTATTAAGTCTGCAGGAAAATTAATTCTGCTGTGGTAATCTTTTGGATCGAGTTGAGAAAGTGAATGCAGCAATTGAACGTGGTATTATTGTTCGGGACCTGCACGTTCCCGTGTTGCCACTTGCGCAACCATCAACTAAAATCACGTTGTCTAATGTACCACCATTCATCTCTGATGAGTTTCTGATAAAAGAGCTGTCCAGACATGGAAAGATAGTTTCTCCCATTAAGAAGGTGCTTACAGGGTGTAAATCACCTTTGCTGAAGCATGTTGTTTCTCACAGACGGTTTTTGTATATGATTCTGAATAACAGGAATGATGAGTTCAATATGAGATTCCATGTTAAAGTGGAAGATTTTGATTATGTATTGTTTGCATCAACCATGAAGTGCTTTGGGTGTGGGGGGGGGGGGGGCATGTAATTAAAGCATGCCCTAAGAAGCAAGCTCAAGATGCGCATGCAGACCTTGGGGAGGGAACTAGTGGGCAAGGAAGAGAACCGTCAAATAATGAGACTGTGGTTTTAGAAATTAGTGGTAGGGGACAGTCAAGAGTGGCTAGGAAAGAACCAGCTGCTGTAGACGGGGCTACAGTTGAGATACAAGCAGAGGTGGCCAGGGATAACCCAGCTGAGACAGACAGGGCTGCAGGGGAGCTTACAGGAAGAATTGGCCAGGGTTAAACCGGCTGCTGCAGAAAGTGCTACAGGGGAGCTACAGATGGAAGTGGCCAGGGTTGAACCAGCTACTGCAGAAAGTGCTACAGAGGAGCTACAGACAGAAGTGGCCAGGGTTGAACCAGCTACTGCAGAAAGTGCTACAGGGGAGCTACAGACGGAAGTGGCCAGGGTTGAACCAGCTACTGCAGAGGGTGCTACAGGGGAGCTACAGATAGAAGTGGCCAGTTTTAAACCAGCTGCTGCTGAAAGTGCTACAGGGGAGCTACAGACAGAAGTGGTTGGGGTTAAAGAAGCAGCTGTAGACAGTGCTACAGTTGAGATACAAACAGAGGTGGCCAGGGATAATCCAGCTGAGACTGACAGTGCTAAAGGTGATCTACAGGAAGAAGGGGCCTGTGAGAAACAGACAGACAGTACTACAAGTGAGATGCAGGTAGAAGGGGGCTGTGTGAAACAGACAGACAGGGCTACAGGAGAACTGCAGCTGGAAGGGGCCTCGGAGAAACAAACATACAGTGCTGCTGTGTCTGGGGGGAAAACACAGGAGAGTAGCAGTGGTTTGTGTGGAAGCAGTGCAGGAGTTAATGACCAGACTAATGAGGTGGAAATGGAAGATGAGGATGTTTCACAATCTGCACCTCATGAACGCAAAGGAATGACTTCACAGTCAGACCAGAGTGATAGTGAGGAGTATGAGTCAGATTGTAGTGACATGTCTGAGTTAAAGAAGTCACAAAACAGAAAATCACTGTCAGTCAAAACCATCAAAACTTTGCTACAGGAAAACAAGAATGTTCGGGGCTTCAAAATAGAGGAACATATTACTGATACAGAGGCTTTCTATACGTCTGTGAGGTTTCACATGGGAAATAACAGCTTTACTAAGCAGGAAGTGTATAGACTAAGGAAATTACTGCCAAAGGTCAGAAAACAAATTTATGAAAGGAAAACAAGGGGCAACTTTTAATTTATTGTTATTGTGCGTTTTAGTCACTCCTCTTCTCTCCATGGAACATTTTTAGGTTGGAACTTTGAACTTGAATGGGGCAAGAGATGTGAGAAAACGTGCAACGCTGTTTGAACTGGTCAAGTTAAAACACATTGATGTTCTTTTTATGCAGGAGACACACAATGATAAGGTGAATGAGGTAGAATGGAGGAAAGAATGGGAAGGTGATTTAGTGTTGAGTCATAATACTACAATTAGTAGTGGAGTTGGTTTTTTATTCTCAAAACGTTTTATTCCTGCTTCCTATACTGTAGAACATGTTGTAGAGGGTAGGTTTATTGTAGTGAAAGCACATTTTGAAACATTTAATGTGGTTTTATTGAATATTTATGCTCCTTCTAAAGGGCCTGAAAGAAAGGCTTTTTTAGATATAGTGTGTACTAAATTGTCCGATTTTAGTCCGGATGATTTCTTATTTTTTTCTGGAGATTTCAATTGCACAGAGAATAACAGTTTAGACAGGAATCATAATGAACCCCATCCAGCTTCTCAAAGTGCATTAAGAAAGCTTGTACACACACACGGCTTGGTTGATGTGTGGAGGAGGTTTCATGGGAATGAGCGCCAGTATACATGGTCTCATTGTAGGGATAATGTTGTCTCCTTAGCTAGACGTGACCGTTTTTATTGTTTTAAACATCATTTTAATGTTTTTAAAATGTGTAAAATATTGCCTGTTGGTTTTACAGACCATTCATTGGTAATGTGCAATGTCTTTATTAAGAATCTGGTGCCTAGAAGTGCGTATTGGCATTTTAATTCAGCTTTGCTCCATGAAAAGGATTTTAGGGATGTTTTTAGTTTTTTTTGGGTCCTGTTTAGGAGTAGGAAGAATGAGTTCTCTTCTCTTAGGCAGTGGTGGGACTGTGGCAAAGTAGAAATTAAAATGCTTTGTCAACAACACACTCTCAATGTGACTAGAGACCTCACTACCTCCATGAGAGATTTGGAGACTGAGATAGTGGACCTTGAGAAAATGTTTGGGTCCACAGGAAATCAAGGACAGTTTGAAGTCCTTAATAAAAAAAAAATGGCTTTAGCTGACCTGCTAGGTGTGAAGGCTCAAGGAGCTTTGTTAAGGTCTAGATTTATGAATGTCAATGCTATGGATGTGCCTTCCAGTTACTTCTTCGGTCTGGAAAAGAAGAATGGACAGAATAAATTCATTC
>NC_140179.1:85171669-85174169 GCF_963971535.1 Notolepis coatsorum | reverse complement strand
GTAGTAATTTTTTTGGTTGTACAAAGTGGTTTAATATAGTATAGTAGTAGTTGAAATAGTAGTAGTTTGTTGGTTGTCCAAAGTGGTTTAATATAGTGTAGTAGTAGTTGAAATAGTAGTAGTTTGTTGGTTGTCCAGAGTGGTTAAATAAAGTGCAGTAGTAGTTGAAATAGTAGTAGTTTATTGGTTGTACAAAGCAGCTATCATTAAGTGTTGTATAGATGTATATAAAGTGCATAGTGTTTTTGTAGAATATAGCGTAGTTCAAGTGTTATTGTGTAGAGGCCTAGACTAGTAGTGTGTGTATATAAATGTGTTCTTGAAACTGAAATGTTTGTGTTTGTTTTGTGCCGTTGCCTTCAAGGTTGTGCTTTTGTGCAATAGACACAAAGGCACTCCGTGTTCACTTGGAAACATGTTCTACAGCAGTAGTAGTACAAACGTGTCTGACTGTACAACCAGAAATCTGCAAATCATGTTATTATTTCTCAAAACGCAACTGATTGATTGAAAGACTAGCTGGTTACTTATGACGTATAATCAGTGCTCATTTCAAAGGTGAAATCTGTTTACTGCTCAGTTGCTGCTCAGAGAAAAAATACATCCAGTTTTCCTGATGTGAAATATATTTCCACACGCTCACCCTTCATGCCTCTGTAACTTTCTGTGCCAAAGTACAGGCTGATAGGGACCTATAGTTGGCGAGATACTGCACAGACTCACACACACACACACACACACACACACACACACACACACACACACACACACACACACACACACACACACACACACACACACACACACACACTCACACACACACACACACACACACACACACACACACACACACACACACACACACACACACACACACACACACACACACACACACACACAGAGACACTACCGAATGCCTACCGCTTCACCTCCGTAGACATAATAGTTGACTTCCAGATGGGGTGAGGAGGCCGGGCCTTCCTCCATTGGTCATCATAGGGTTAAATTCCTTGGCCACACACCAAACCACCACCAGCCACATAATTAACCAGCCCACCAGAGGCTTCACTTGCCGTGCCAGATTAAAATGGTTGGTGTGACTGGGGAGGCGATGCTGCACCTTTCCAGAAACACTGTGGAGAGTGTCCTCACCTTCTCAGTCCCCATTCTCAGTCCCCCATTTTCAATTCATAGTGAGCACCTAGTAAGCAAAGGGTCTGTGACCTTCCCTCTTTCTCCTCCATATATGGCACACATATCAGACTAAGGACATAGGACATGATCGCCAACCACTCTCACCCCACTAGCTCCCTCTTCAAACCCTCTCACCCTGCTAGCTCCCTCTTCAAACCCTCTCACCCTGCTAGCTCCCTCTTCAAACCCTCTCACCCTGCTAGCTCCCTCTTCAAACCCTCTCACCCCGCTAGCTCCCTCTTCAAACCCTCTCACCCTGCTAGCTCCCTCTTCAAACCCTCTCACCCTGCTAGCTCCCTCTTCAAACCCTCTCACCCCCGCTAGCTCCCTCTTCAAACCCTCTCACCCTGCTAGCTCCCTCTTCAAACCCTCTCACCCTGCTAGCTCCCTCTTCAAACACTCTCACCCCACTAGCTCCCTCTTCAAACCCTCTCACCCTGCTAGCTCCCTCTTCAAACCCTCTCACCCCACTAGCTCCCTCTTCAAACCCTCTCACCCTGCTAGCTCCCTCTTCAAACACTCTCACCCCACTAGCTCCCTCTTCAAACCCTCTCACCCTGCTAGCTCCCTCTTCAAACCCTCTCACCCTGCTAGCTCCCTCTTCAAACCCTGTCACCCTGCTAGCTCCCTCTTCAAACCCTCAGGAAGGAGATCCAAGAGTCTTAAGTGTAGGGCGTTTTCCTCCGGGGCAGCACATACTTGAACTCTGATGCACAAGCACTTGTAGCAGTGGAGAAAGCATTAGCCGACAAGCACTTTAAAAAGTAGGTAGGTTGCGGCACAAAGCAACAAGCACTTTAAAATTAATGTAGCAACATAAAGCACTTTAGGTATTATGTATAATGTATCAAATTGAATTGTTTTTTATGTTGTTGTTATGTCTACTTATCTACGTAATGTTTGTGTTTTTGTTTGTTTTTAAGCACATAGACAGATTCCTAGCAACTGTGTTGACATGGCATTAAAGAATGTAATCTTGAATCTAGAATGAGAGAGAGAGATAGAGAGAGAGAGCGCGAGAGAGAGAGAGAGAGAAAGAGAGAAAGAGAGAAAGAGAGAGAGAGAGAGAGAGAGAGAGAGAGAGAGAGAGAGAGAGAGAGAGAGAGAGAGAGAGAGAGAGAGAGAGAGAGAGAGAGAGAGAAAGAGAGAGATAGAAAGAAAGAAAGAAAGAAAGAAAGAAAGAAAGAAAGAAAGAAAGAAAGAAAGAAAGAAAGAAAGAAAGAAAGAAAGAAAGAAAGAAAGAAAGAAACCATTACATTGTAGGGGTGTAACGATGCAACCTCACAACGATTAAATTCGATTACGA
>NC_140179.1:85151669-85166669 GCF_963971535.1 Notolepis coatsorum | reverse complement strand
ACAATTGGCAGTGTTAGGGGTGGGAAAGCTGGTGGGTGGGGATCGGACGTTGTGGACAGCGACTCCTACAGGCCGGTTGGTGCACCTGTACAGCAGAATCAGGAAGCATCGGGGGCAGCGTGAGCCTCCCTTGAGTTACTCATCGCCACTGAGAGATCGTGCTGTACAGGTGAAAAGATGCGACGGCTGCCTCCTTGTGTACCGGAGGGGACACGTGATGCAAGGCTTGGTCCTCACTGCAGCCGACCAGTGGGAGGCATAGTCTAGCAACGTTCGAGACAGGGGAGGGGAGAATTGAAGGGAGTATTGGCGAGGCGAAATTGGGATGGGAGAAAAATAGAAAAATAAGGAGAAAAAGTGGATAAAAAAAAGAATCAGTTTCACATACAAGTAATTAGCTTTGGTCATTTTCCGTGCGGACAGACATTAACAGACAGATAATATAATAAAGAGGTGGAGTAAAATAAAATGAAATAATGAACTAAGATAAGCACAATAGAATATAATACAACTATGAAATCAAATATAGGCCAGGGTTGGACACCTGTAAATAAAGAGGTTGGATAAAATTAAATGGGATATAAACTAAATTAAATATAGCACAATAGAATATAGTACAATTATAAGTACACAATAAAATAGGAGTAGGACATGACAGACATATGCAATGACTAAAAATAGTGACAAAAACAAAGGATGCAATGTGTCATGAAAATACAAATTAAGCAAGCGCTATACATTAAGAAGTAAACAAAATACAATACGAAATAAACGGAATCCAGCCAACAGCGCTGTCAGGTGCAGACTGCTCCGGGAGCAAACTGCACTGGAGCAAATCAGGAGCAAATTGCACACCTATGGGTGTGTTTGCTCTAGTATCTCATCCGCGCAATATCTTTAGTAAATACCACGTGCAAGATACCACGTGCAAATCGCGCGCAGTTAAGGGTGCAATTAGCTATTTTCATTCTTTGTGAATTCGCCCCCCAGAGTTGTGGAGAAATGATGTGTAACAACTAACGGCTGCGCTTAAAAGAGTATATTGTGAACAGTATGTGTATAACGAATAGGGCTGCTGTCCTTGGTACCGCGGAGACAGCATTCATTGTGGATGATCAATGTGTATGTTCTGCAGGTGTGTTTGGATAATTACTGGTAGTCCATGGTCTCTGTATTTGTTGTATATTGTTGGTGTTGTTGTACTATTTAGCCAGTAGATGGCAGATAATGCTACCTCACAGTATCATAAAGACTTAAAGATAAAGATGATGCACATACATGTCTGCAATGTGCGAACCATACCATGATTTTCGGGGGAGATCCCGGGGGGGATGTGTAAACAGTCCTATTTACACATAAACACACGGATGAACCAACAACCAACAACCAACAACAAGTCCACGAACAAAAACACATCGAGTCTAACATTATTATAGTAGTAGGCAAATGCAACATTATCGCCACCGACCTGATGTGAAGATCTGCCCAATTCTCAAAATCTGCATGTGACAGAAGTAGTCCCCGCAGCAGGTTGCTTCGCATTCTTTGTAAAACCAAAATTGGTTAGAAGGCTTACTTCTTTGATATTTCATTTAACTTTCGACATTACGCTTTTTTGATGAAGTTTGATTTGTGCCTGCAGGCTGCAGTGCCGGCACGCTCCGAATGGTAAACGCAAGAATAGCATGTTGCCATCTATTACGAGTAGGGTATATCTGCAGTGCCGATATAGGGTATATCTGCAGTGCAGATTTATGTGATTGTCTATTACAGTGAATTAGTGCACAAATCATTAATCATACATCAAAATAGCCTAATTTTATTATTATACACGATGATGATACAGAAAATTACAGAAAAATGAGAAATGCATGGCAAAAATAGCATTTATTTTCTGTAATTTAGAGACCCCCCAAAAATTCTAAATCATGTTTTCAGGGGAGCTGATGTCTGATCTAGGGGAGCCATGGCTCACCGAGCTCCCCCATGGTTCGCACCCTGCACGTCTGGTCCGTTGTGCTGCTTTTCTTCAATATTCTCTCTCTTGTTTTGAACATCACTCAGGTCCTACTGTATCTGCACTGCGTATTGAACATCAACCTGCAAGTATGACTTTAAGACGATGAAATGAGTCTTTGATCATGTTATTTTATTAACAGGTGTAATCAGGTTGGTCAAGATTTAACCTGCTAGTTAGTTGCATAACACACACACAGACACACACACACACACACACACAAACTGGTTAGTAGTTATTAAGCAGAAAGCTGTTGGAGCTTCAACAGTCAGCTGGGCCAGCCTCAGGCATTAATGTGTGCGTGTGTGTGTGTGTGTGTGCGTGCGTATGTGCGTGTGTGTGTGTGTGTGTGTGTGTGTGTGTGTGTGTGTGTGTGCGTGTGTGTGTGTGTGTGTGTGTGTGTGTGTGTGTGTGTGTGTGTGTGTGTGTGTGTGTGTGTGTCTGTGTGTGTCTGTGTGTGTGTTTTAAACCTGAGGCGTTCCAACTGCTCTCTCTCTGGATCCCAGATGGGAGAGGAACGCTAATTTAGATACGGACCATGACCTAACACACACACACACGCATGCACACACACATACGCATGCATGCACACACACATGCATGCACACACACACACACACACACACACACACACACACACACACACACACACACACACACACACACACACACGTTTGTTTATGTGAAATATGTGGCCATTACATAAACATACATGCATTCTGTAACTACGCCTGTAACTAAACTTACCCATCACACTACAGTAACACTGGAGCCTCACAATTATTGTTATGCTGAGTTTGGTTATTGGTACTGTATGCAGTGAGATCTTCTTCTTATCGGCTGTCCCTCATAGATAGGTGATATGGTGTATTCTTATTATAAAGAGTGCACCTGTTATACAACAGGTGAACTCTTTATATAAAAAAAAATACAACAGCTGAACTATTCAGTATATATTATATTAATAATATAATTATAAACAAATCAGGTTTTATTATACTATATTAATAATACAATTATAAACTAATCAGGTGTCAGTATATTAATAATATAATGATAAACTAATTAGGTTTCAGTAGATATTATATTAATAATATAATTATAAACTCACAATCAGTGTATCACAATCACAATCAATGACTGAGAGCTTCATATTCTCAGCAGGCATTGATATTATCATAACTTAATTTATGGAAATATGTAGATAAAAACCTTTCAACAGTAAATCCGGCGATACAGAGGGTTGAACTAGGGATTGACTGATGTAAAAAATGCATAACAACATGGATATCAGACTAAGATAAGATACGCTAGCCTGACAACATTGCTAGATTCGATACCAGTGTCAATCGTAACATTGGTGATAATGATACCAAAGTTATTCTCTTTTCTTTTTTTTTAAACTAAATTTTGATTTGCATAGTGAATCACAGACATACAAACAACAACATCCTTGAATGTTAATCTCACATCGGTTGGTCTTCCAGGTACATAATACAGAGATGTAATGTACATCGCCCTTATACAGGCCTAAACAATAAAGAAAAAAGTACAATACCTGCAGAAAAATAAATAAATAAAAATACTGACTAAGGCAATAATGTGGGTCCAGTGACCCTCCTTGAACCTCGTTCCTCCCTTATCCTTCGCCCTCTTTATCTTTATCTTTTTTATTTTTTTTTTAACAAATTTTTTCTTTGTGTTTTGATTCCCAAACATACCCACAACCTCATCCTTGAATATTCATCTCACATCCGTTGGTCTTCCATGTACATAATTCAAAGACGGCATGTATATCTTCCTTAAACAGGCATAAACAATAAAGAAAAAACTATAGTACCTACTAAAAAAATAAAGATGTTGGCTAAGGCAAAAATGTGCGACCTGGGTCCAGTGTCCCTCCTTGAACCTCTTTCCTCCCTTATCTTTCGCCCTCTTTATTCTTTTTTAAACTCAATTTTACTTTGTATTTTGATTTCCATACATACAAACCACATCATCCTTGAATATTAATCCCACATCAGTTGGTCTTCCAGGCACATAATACAAAGACTGAATGTATATCTCCCTTAAACAGGCATACAAAAATTATAATACCCACTCAAAAAAATAAAATACTGACTAAGGCAAAAGTGTGCGACATGGATACAGTGACCCTCCTTGAACTTCTTTCCCCCCTTATCCTTCGCCCTTTCTATTTTTTTTTAAACTAAATTTTTCTTTGCATTTTGATTCACCCACATACAAACAACATCATCCCTGAATATTAATCTCACATCAGTTGGTCTTCCAGGCACATAATACAAAGACGGAATGTACATCGCCCTTAAACAAGCAACAAAGAAAAAATTATAATACCCTCAAAAAAAGTACTGACTAAGGTAAAGTGTGTGACACGGGTTCAATGACCCTCCTCTAACCTCTTTCCTCCCTCATCCTTCGCCTTCTTGTGTTGCATTCGCTTCTCCCTCTGTGATGTTGTTCCCGTCCCCCTTATAGTCCTCCCACTTTCCCCATCTTTCCCCAAATTTCTCATCATGTAGCCTCAGCATGTGCGTTATCCTCTCCATATCCTGTATCTCCTCTACTATTCCTTTCAATTGTGTTATTGTCAGTGGGTCTTCCTTGTACCACTGCCTCGTTATTGCTTTTCTGGCCGATATCAGCATTATCTTTATTAAATATTTGTCTCCCCCTTGTATACCCTCGTGCGTCAAGTCCCCTAAGTATAGCACCAGGCCCGTCTGGGGTATCCCGTATCCTATTATTCTGGTTATTGCCTCCCCTATCTCCTCCCAATACCCCTTCAGCTTCTGACATCCCCAGAATACGTGTGTGTGATTTGCCCCCTCCTTCCCACACATCCTCCAGCATGTCTTTTGTGCTGGTGCATACTTTCCCTTCAATTCCGGGGTTATAAAGAACCTGATTATGTTCTTCCATCCAAATTCCTTCCATACCCTTGACCCCGTTGTTGAGTGCTGCACCTCGCATATGTTGTCCCATTCCTTCTCTGTGATTTCTATCTCTAGTTCCCTCTCCCATTTCTCTTTTATATAGTTGGTCGTGTGTCCCTTGCTGGCCATTATAGCCCGGTACAGTGCTGATATTACCCTTCCTTCCCCCCCTTTGTACGCCCTTACTATCATCCTAATTATTCCATTCTGTTCCTCGTCTTTGTCCCCTCTTATTTCTTTGTTGTAGTAATCTATAATCTGTAGATACCTGAAGTGGTCCCTGTTTTCTAATCCAAATGTCTCCTTCAGTTGTTGTAGGGTCTGCATTTCCCCCTTCTCTAGCATTTTGCATATCGCTGTTGCCCCCCCCCCCCCCCCTTTCCCACCTCCTGAATCCATGGTCCATCCTCCCTGGCTCGAACCTCTTGTCATGTGCTACCCATCACAGAACCCCTGACTGCTTCCCCAACTTGTGTGTTTTTACTACTCTGTTCCATATAATCAAAGTGCACTTGGTGATTGGATCTAACAGTTCCTCTTTTTCCTTGAATAGTTCCCTATCTCCTACCAGAACCTGTACTTCCCCCCCTTCTTTTTCAATGTCTTTCCATCTAGACTCATAGTTGTCGTTGCACCAGCACACCACTGCTCTCAGCTGTGCTACATAATAATTAGGGATGTCCCGATCGCCTTTTTTTGCTTCCGATCCGATCCCGATCATGTGATTTTAAATATCTATCGATCCGATCGTTTCCGATCCGATCTTTCACATTAGTAATCACTTTTGACGCATTTTTGTCAGAAACTGGCAGAGCGAGACAAGCCCATCTGTTGCCTATAGTCCGGGGCGCGAGCGCGGAGGCTTTTGTTATTACATTCACCCTGAGAAATGTGCTTCTGCTTCATATGAGAAATATTAAAAGTTTCAATATATGTTTGCACATTAGTATACATTCAGTGTTCGACTTACGTAATGGTCCATTCTGGTCTGAAACGCCGACGATAATCCTCAGTCACGTTATCCTCCAGGTGAAAAGTTAGTCTGAAAACATCGCCTCCAGCCTGTCCTCCTTGCAAACATTGCAACTGGCTTGACTTTCTATTTTAAAATGCTTAGTTCCAAACCTCTGACATTAAGTCTAGCTGCTCAAGTCAGTGGATATTAACCGTGTTTCGGGAGCGACGTGTTGTACTGTTGTTGTGATGTGGAGCGTGTAGCGTGTAGCCGGTCTAAATTAAAGGCAATGTGTTTGTTGCAACGGTGTAAATTAAAGGGGAATGTGTTTGTTGTGGACAATTATTCTGCTCTGTGTGACAATAAATACATTAATGATGATATATTATATGTAATTTAAAACCAAAACTAAGGCCTCCGTATGAGTTTAAGACGTGGACATGGTCATGTTTGTTGAATAAAATTTTTCTTTTTTTGACTGCCGATTTTTATTATTTTTTTTTCCCGATCCCCGATCCTCTGAAAAGCACGTGATCGACGCCGATCCCGATCACGTGATCGGATCGGGACATCCCTAATAATAATAGTCTTGTTGGCTGGGTACTGCCATTCCCCCCTTCTCCTTTGGTAGTTGTAGCGTTTTATATTTGACCCGTGGTCTTCTCCCTGCCCATATGAACCTCGACACCAGTCTGTCCCACTCCCTGAATTGGTTCTGTGGTATCTGTATGGGTAGAGACTGAAACAGGTATAGTAACCTTGGTAGTATGTTCATCTTAATAACCTCTATCCTTGAGTTGAAGTCCAGGGGCATTACTGTCCATCTCTCTAAGTCTCTCTTGATGTTCTGATTGATCTGTGTATAATTCGCCTCAAACAACTTCCCAACCCCTCTTGTGATGTTTACCCCTAGGTATTTAATCTTGTCCATGTCCCACCTTATCCCGTACTCCTCCCTAATTTCTGTCATTGGAGTATAGTTCCACGCTAAGGTCTGTGTCTTTGTCACGTTTAGCTTGTATCCTGAGTAGTGGCCATATTCCTTCAGTAGATCCATCAGTGCCGGGAAGCTCGTATCTGGTTGTCTCATGTATACTATCACGTCGTCCGCAAATAGGCCTTATTTGTGTTCCGTCCCCCTTATCTCTATCCCCTTGATGTCCTCGGTCTGTCTGATCAGTTGTGCCAATGGTTCTATGAAAATGTCGAAGAGCGTCGGTGAGTGACAACATCCCTGTCTAGTAGCCCTCTCCAGTCTGATTCTATCCGTCAGGCTGCCATTCACCTTAATTCTCGCTGTCGGTTCCTGATATAGTGCCTTGACCGTCTTCATTGCCCTTTCGTTTAGTCCGAATTTATCTAGTGCCTTATATAAAAATACCCATCTAACACTGTCGAATGCCTTTTCTGCATCTAGGCTAATCAGTACCGCACTCCCCCCCTGCTTTTGTATCTCCTCCACTATCTGTAATGTCTTTCTTACGTTGTCCTGCGTCTGTCTCCCTTTAATGAATCCAGTCTGATCTTCATCTATGATGTCTGGCATAAACGTCTCGAATCTCTTTGATATTATTGATGTATACATCTTATAATCCACGTTGAGTATGGACACAGGTCTGAAACTACTACATAATTCTCTATCCTTCCCTTCTTTCGGTATCGTGGTGATTATGGCTTCTTTCCATGAGGGTGGCATTTTGCCCTCTTCCATCGCGTGCCTGAATGCCGCTCCTACCATGGGCGCTAGTTCTACTCTAAATGCCTTGTAGAATTCCGATGGAAATCCGTCGCTCCCCGGTGATTTGCTGTTCTTTGCTCTATTAATTGCCTCTTCCAGTTCCCGTTCTGTAATTCTTTTATTTAATCTTCATTCTGTTCTACCCCTATTGATGGTAACTCTAGCTTCTCCAGGAAAGCGTCTATTTCCTCTTCTCCCGCTGCTATTGGTTGTGTGTATAGTGTCTTATAGTAATCTCTAAATGTCCTCTCTATTTCAGCTGGGTCTCTCAATATTTCGTTAGTCTTTGTATCTCTTATTGTGTGTATCGTGTTTAACTTCTGTTGCATCCTGATTCTCCTAGTTAACAGTCTAGTCGCCCTTGGTCCCCCCTCATAGTACGTCTGTTTCATAAACCTCGCTTTATTTTCTATTTCCGTCAATAATTCCCTATTTATCCTGGCCCTTACTTCTTTGAGTGTTTCCTGTTCTTTTGAGATCTTGTGCTTCCTCTCTAAATCCTTCAGCCTCCCTATCAGATTGTGATATGTCTCCGTTCTGGTTCTCTTCAGTAGTGCTGCTTTCTCCATCAATTTCCCCCTTATCACCGCCTTCAGTGTGTCCCATAGAATGTTCGGGTCGACCTCCCCGTTGTCATTTTCCTCCTTATATCTGGCTATCTCCTCCTTAATTCCACTCACCAACCCCTTATTATTCAATAGTCCCACATTCAGTCTCCAGACCGTGTTCCTCCGTCTTCCCTCCAGATCTACTGTCAGATATGTCGCACTGTGGTCTGATATGTCCGCTACCCCTATTCTGCATTCCTTTACCCTGTAGCTATCCCCCGTCGTCATAAGGAAATAATCTATTCTCGAATATGTCACGTGTGGATGTGAGCAGTGTGTGTATTCCCTGTCCAAAGCGTGCATCCCCCTCCAAACGTCTGTAATTCCCATTTCTGCCATTTGTATATTCATATACCTACTGATTTGTGGTCTCCCTTTCCTAGTACTTGTAGTGTCCATGTCATGATTTAATACCACATTAAAATCCCCTGCACATATCAATATCCCTTCCAATTCCATTGCTATCATGTCATAAATGGTCTCAAATAAACATCTCTCACTCTCCGAGGGGGCATATACATTTACTAACGTAACCATCTGTCCCTCCATTTTCCCCTTCACCAGAACAAACCTCCCCTCCTTGTCCCTTATTTCTTTGACCATTTCAAATTTTACCGTGTTCTTGATTAATATGGCTACTCCTCTCCTCAGGGTCTGTTTAAAGGAACTATAATATGCATTCTCATATCCAAATCTTTTCAGTTTCTCGTGTTCCTGTGCTATAAGATGCGCCTCCTGCAAAAATACCACTTGCATCTCACCTTTTCTACATTTCAACATCACTTTACTCCTCTTTACCGGATTATTCATTCCATTTACGTTCAACAACATCATTTTTATACCTTTAACCTTTGCCATATTCCTTCTCTGTTCATCTGTCAGTCCCACCCATGTCACATACAATTTTACCTTCGGTTGTAGCCTCCGCTCTCTTTACCGTGTACCCATAATAGTTAACAAAAAAGAAAAACATAAACCCTACATAAAGTGCTCCCAAGGTGTTTGGGGGTTCCCTGTGTCCCCCCCTCTCCCCTGCTGGCGGGTGAAGAGTAACTGCTCTCTTAGTGAGAGGGCTCTCCCTAGCGGCGTGGGGGCCTGAAGCCCTGGCCCCCATATTCTCACTATAATTGTCCAGCATTCGTGCTGTTTAGTGCGTTCAAGCTCCTGGTCAAAGTGCTCTATATGTCCTTCCTCCTGCCCAAAGATCCCCACCTAGGTCTCTCTTAATGTGAGTCACACGTTCCATCGCCTCTCCATCCACCCAGTCAAACATGTGTTATCCTCTGTGTGCGCCCATGTATTTTTTTTATCTATTTCCTATGTGCTGCATATTTATCTTCTTAATTACTTCCATCTGTGATATTTGCAATGTGTGTGTTCATGTATGTGTTTCAGTAGGCATTATGCATTGTCTATAGCTGGGGCATGTCTGTTCGCCCCTGTAATTATTCTCATTCGTAATGTCTGCGGCCTCATTGTGTTTGTGTGTCTGTGTGTCCCCTCTGGGGCATCCCTCCTAGGCCTTCGCTGGAGCGACGGCTCCCTCCACCGGCCACTGTTGGTATACCCTCGTTTCATGTGTTGTTGCCTAATTATATTCTTACTTATTTACCTCTGCAGCGTTTGTAGTGTGTGTTCATGCATATGTTTCATCAGTTCTTATACAGTGCTTCTATCTGGGCTGCTTATTCCATTTCTTGTGTGTGTACTCATCCCGTTCGTTTCCCTGTGTCTCCTCTCCTCTCCTCCTCTCCGACTCCATCTCTCGCCTCCTCGTCTGCCTCCGCCTCGGTTCACTCCGGCCCTCCTATCTCTCCTCTCTCCGCTCCAGGACCCCGGTATCCTACCCTGGTCCACCTGCGTGCCTTCTCCATTCTCCGTTGTAGGCTCAGCGCCGGCTCCACCTCGTTCCTCCCGTCTCTTTCCTCCGCTACCTCCATCCCCTTCCGTCTCATCTCCTTCGCCGCCTCCAGCGCCGTCGCGTATGTCACGGTCCCCTCCTTCCAGTGAATCCGTAGCGAGATCATGGGCGATTGGAACTTTATTCCGCTGTCCTTCAGAGTTCTCTTAAGCCCCGCGTAGGTCCGGCGTGTTATTGCCACCGCTGTTGAGTAGTCGTGGTCAAACGACAGCCTTTTCCCCTCAATCTCTATTTTCTTGCTCCAAGCGGTTCTGAGTACCAGTTCCTTTACCTCGAATCTCAGAAAGTTAATAATCACCGCTCTCGGGGGTCTGCCCGCTTGTGGCTTCGGAGCAAGCGCCCTGTGGGCCCTCTGAATCTCCATCTTGTCCAGTCCCGTCTCTTTCAATTCCTTCTTGATAAGCGTTTCCACATATAGGGCCATTGATTCCCCTTCGACTCCTTCCTTCAGTCCCCATAGTCTGATGTTATTTCTCCGTGATCTCCCTTCCATGTCCGACATCTTTGTCTTCATCTTTTTTTGTTGTGGAATTGCTATCGTTAATACCTCGTGTATCTCCGTGTTCCACTCCTCTGCTTCCGCCATTCTTATTTCCAGCGTGGTTACACTCCTACCCTGCTCCGCCATCTTCTCATCGACCGCTTTGAGTCCTGTATTTATTTCACCTCTGAAATCCTCCTGTTCCTTCCTCAATTCCTCCCTTAACCTCCCGATATCGGTCCTTATCGTGTCCGTGCTCGTTTGTATATTCGCCATTGTCAGCAATATTCCGGCCTGCATGGTCAAGGCCCAGCCTGGCATTGCCCTGTCGGTCGCAGCCAATCCTCCCCCTTCCTCCACCTGTCCCCTCCCGTCCTCCTTTCAGGGGCTCTGTTCCTTCAAATTCACCTCTTCTCGTGAGTCCTCCATTTCTCTCTCCTTCGTATTTATTGTTTCCTCCTTGCTTCTCGTGTGCATCGTTATTTTTTATTTCTTTTCGGGTCCTTATTTATCCGTTTTTTTACTCATTTGACCAGGAGCTCCACCGCACGTGTGCTATCCGTCTGCTCTCATACCCGAAGTCAAGTTATTCTCTTTTCAATACCTTAATTTGCTGAGATATGTCCGTCAAATAAATCATGGGGGATAGGTTAAATTAGTTTATTAAATCGACAGATAACATGTTTGGTTTTAAAGCTAAACATGGCATGGCTTTTGGTTGGGTATATGTGCAGGAAATTATAAACAAATATACAGGTCAAAAACTCTTTCTATGAGTATGTATTAGGGGTGTACCGTATGCAAAAACCTGAATTCGGTACATACCTCGGTTTTAAAGTCACGGTTCATGGTTAATTTCGGTACAGTGGGGAACAGTTTGCACACTCGGATGTGATGTAGTGTGCAGTTACTGCTAAGTAGGGCTGTCAACAAATATTCTATATTCAAATTAATAATACAAATAATTTCTTCCTCCCAACTTCTCGTGTGGGCCTGAATGCGCTGGAGACACGCGACATCACTTTCATTGAGCTGAAGAATGTGCCAGTAGTAACCAACAACAACAACCATGGCATGATATGATGATATATAAAAAAAAAAAAAAAAAAATCTAACCCCGACTAACCTTAATGTCATGCACTTGTCCTAATAAACTAACCTACACTGTAACACGCAACACTTTGATGAACATTGTTACTCAGCTGATAGAGTTATACCCTTCTTGCTGTCTTGTCGCACAGAACTTGTAAGTCGCTTTGGATAAAAGCGTCAGCTAAATGACTAAATGTAAATGTAAAATGTAAATGATGGCAGATCATTCAAAACCCATCTCGGTAGCGAAGACAGTGATTTGCACTCTGAGCAATCTAAAAGCCCTCTTTGGAAATACTTCGGATTTTGATTAACTTCTGGAACCTCGAGACAAAGTTGTATTCAAGCTATGTAAACTACAGCTGGCCTACCTTATTTTATTATGCTAGCGTTATTTTGGGAGTTCTAGCGTCAAGATTACTATGACTAATTTAGATGACTATTTCCCGTTTCATGCCAAGGAAAATACATCATGTTTATCACACACGCGTTTCTCTGTATGAATGTGTTACAGCCACAGCCAGGGCCTTTCTCTCCCCTGTCTGTCAGCAGGTGCCCACAGCCTTATATGGGTCTCCCCCTGTTCCCGCCTCACCATCAGCCTGCCTACCTGGGCCGGCCTACACACCTGTGAACCATCACCTCATCACGGAGCCAGGATAAGAGGCCTGCACCCCTGCCACTCCTGTGTTGTTTTCAACTCCCTTGGTAGTAGGACTCTGGACATCTAGTGACCTGATACACAATTATCGTGTTACTCCTTGTGTTATCTGTGTGCTCAGTACTCTGCCTCGTATTGACCCTTGTTCACTCCTGCGTGTAGGACATCACACCTCCGGCCTGCACCCCCACCTACGGACCTCACCAGCCTGCACCTCCCCGAGACCGCATGGACACACGTCGCCCGCTTGTCTCCTCTCACACCCAGCTTATTCACTACCTGCCTTCCTTGTCATTCCCTGGGTTTTCCATTAAATAACCTAAACCGCCTCATTCTCCTGTGCCTTGTGTTCTGCTCTTGGGTTCCCCCCCCCCCCCCCCCCATAACAGAATGTTCGTTCTATATTACGTAAACTTTCATTAATTTGATCTCGCTCCGAGAGACAGCCTTCTCAATCTAGTACCAATTCCTCCTCACACATTGAGAGAGAGAGGGAGGGAGGGAGGGAGGGAGGGTGTGCGTGTGTGTGTGTGTGTGTGTGTGTGTGTGTGTGTGTGTGTGTGTGTGCGTGCGTGCGTGCGTGTGTGTGTGTGTGTGTGTGTGTGTGTGTGTGTGTGTGTGTGTGTGTGTGTGTGTGCGTGCACGGGGGGGGGGGGGGGTAGGTCTTCTAGCTCTGGCTTGATGTTTGCGTTCGCCATACTGTGACGTTATTCTAAATTACAGGTAATCTCTCAGTGGTGTGTGTGGGCTGAACCTTTGCACAAGTAATATTTTGGGAAGGGGGGAGTTTTTAATAATAATTGGAGTTTTTTTTATTAAATTCCACAAGCAAATAAAAGTTCTGCACATGCCTTCCGTTAGTGGTTGAAGTAACACTGTATTCGTTCGGCGCACAGCGTGTGAACCGAATGTCCCGTACTGAAACGGTTCAGTATGAATATGTGTACCGTTACACCCATAGTGTGTATTATTGATGCTTCCAAAGCCTTTGATTGTGTTAATAATCGAAAGTTGTTTGTTAAAGTGCCAATCTGGAAGATATCAGATTCAATTAATGTCTGTTAAGTCACTATCTCTCGCCTATGGCCCACTGATGAAGTACTATAAAGTACTAATTGACCACAGGGAAGAGGGTACATAATGTAGGTTATTTTATAGCCCCAAGTAAATTCACGTATTGTAACAAAAATGTACAATGTGTGTAAGTGTATAATTACATAGTTACGTAGGATCTGCAATATCTTTTGGCCAAATAGAATCTCGAATGAGGAACTTTATAAGAAGACAGGCAGCTTGCATATGTCCCTTGAGATAAGGAGACGGAGGTTAAGATGGCTCGGCCATGTATTAAGGATGCCCAATGAAAGGTTACCCAAAGTTGCCTGAGATGGACCCCAGTTGGGAAGAGAAAGAGGGGTAGACCAAAGAACACCTGGCGAAGGACAGTGATGATGGAGCTGAAGGAGATGGGTCTTTCCTGGGACGAAGCGCAGGCCAAAGCACGAGACAGGATTCAGTGGCAGTGTATGATTGCGGCCTTATGTCCCAACCGGGCCGAAGAGGATAAGTAAGTAAGTACGTATAATTACATGATCATAGTATTGCTGTCTGTGTATCGAGGTGGTGGGTGTGTTAGTGCAATGGTGAGACCAATCAACCGCGGCCACAATGCTATAATGATATAATACTATAACATAATGTACATTATGTACCTTTTTTCCTGTGGTCGATTAGTACTTTATTTACGTTTTCTGATTAAACCGTGAAATGTAGATCTTCGAGATTGGCACTTTAAATTGAGTCAAAAGGTGCCCAAATACATTGTGAGAATTCTGACTTATTGATATGCCCATCACAATATGCAAGTCAAATGGGGCAATTATGTCTCATTTGGGGTTAGCAACGATGTCAGACAAGAGGACATCTGGTCCCCATCTATATATGGATGATCTGTTCAAGCAATTGAACGTCTGTAGTGCAGAGTGCATGATTGGTAATACTCTAGTGAACCATATCATGTATGCAGTAGATCCTGTGGTCGCTCTGGTATCCAGCAGCTCCGTACTACATGTACTGTGTCTCGTGTGGGACATGATATCAAATATAATGCCGGTAACAGTGTTGTCATGATATGTATCAAAGAGGACAAACAATTTCCTGATTTAGAATAGTCTGATAATAATATTGGTGTTGGTAATAAGGTCAAATATGGTATTACAGAGTAAATGACAGATGATGATGATATGCATAGGCTATGTCACATGATGTACGCACAAGCAAATATCCTCTCACATACAACAGATGTCTCTGTTCTCTCAGTAAGTGTAGTACTGTATGTGTACGGATGGAGTGAAGATGACTATGTTCTCTCAGTACGTTTAGTATTCATATGTCTGTTCAGAGCACCACACTATACTGCACACCTGTGGTCAAACTACAAAAAGCAAGCTTACAGAAACTAGTTTATGAGTAGCTTATGATGATGTCATGATAATATAACTTAAGATACCTACTGTAGATGGTGCAAGTTAAATGTTTGTGGCTGCAGGAGGTAATACTTGCCAAGCTGT
>NC_140179.1:85099169-85146669 GCF_963971535.1 Notolepis coatsorum | reverse complement strand
GTTAAATCAAAAGAGGAGAGGTTCTGTCAGCTGTGGAAGGAAGACAAGTGGAGACAGAGCTGCACTTTCTAACAGAATGCACTAAACTACAGCCAGTCCTGACAAAATATTTCCCAGAATTCAAATACAATCTAGCAACAGTCTTTACCTGCCACACTTTGAGGAAGAAGATAGAGAGAGGGAGAGAGAGAGAGAAAGACAGACATAAATACAGTGAGAGATAGAGAGAAATATATAGAGAGAGATAGATAAAGAGAGATAGAGATACAGAGAGAGATACAGAGAGAGAGAGAGAAAGAGAGAGAGAGAGAGAGAGAGAGAGAGAGAGAGAGAGAGAGAGAGAGAGAGAGAGAGAGAGAGAGAGAGAGAGAGAGAGAGGTTGTGTCTGTTCCTGGGTCAGATGGTGCTATATTTACATTATAAGATGGCTAGCTCAAATCAAGCTGTTGGTCATTACGCTGGACAATACTGGTGGCGGCGTTAATTCCATAATAAAGGGTAATTCTATATAATTCATATATATAATTCATATATATATATATGAACACATTCATTTTAGATATAATGTGACCAGGCACAGAGAATAGGGTCTTGTTAAGCAATCTTCAAACCAATTTTACATGATATGAAAGTACAGGTGCATACCTTCAAAATAGGCCATCACTTGTACAAATTGGGCAGATACTTTTCAATCTATGTCTCATTAACAAAGATGATAACATAACAACCCGTTTTGAGCTACAGAGCTTTAAAGGGGCTGTTGGCTGTTCTCTTAAAATGTATACAGACCAAAAATACCCACTGGCCTTTGTCACCTAACCCATCCCCCACCAAACACCTTAATCAGGTGAGAGGCATTCACTGGTAGGGGGTAGGTGCGAAAAAGTGACCATAGCTCAGTGTAGGTTTGTCTCTACGTGTTCAGGAGACGCAGGTGCATAAAAACCTGATTATGACCATGTCTCTACCACAACCACAGCCTGAGCTGTGAGTGAATTACGCGAAGGAGAGCAACATAGCAACATATACTGTAGCAGCACGAACGGGTGTGAGGTGCAGGTGGAAGTGGTAATTTTTCAAAATAAAATACCCAGAAGACTAATTCAAATAAAATACATTTAATTTTAAACGACTTTATTCATTCGTTGCGGCCCGATACCAAATGATCCACGGCCAGGTACCGGTCCGTGACCCGCTGGTTGGGGACCTCTGCTATAGAGCCCTCTCTCTCTATAATCCGTTATGTGCAAGCCTACAGACTTGAGGAGTGCGTACTGGAGTAGATGCCTTATTATTCTATGCACAGAGAGGAGAGAGAGAGACAGAGAAAAGATAATCTAATCTCAATTCAGATACAATTTTCACACAAACGGTTGCAAAGATATTAATGTTTTGGCATATTTTCACACTGCCAACAAAGTACTGGGCCCGTTGTCTGGGAATGGATTTTGGTGCATCTCCACTCTGACACCTGGGCCCCGTTCCCCGTACCTGGATAACTGAGTTAGCCGGATAACTTTCGGTCAAGTCTGACTTAAGCCGGACTTTCCCGTTCCCCGAAGCTGGATTGTCTAAATCACCATGACAACAGATCAAAAAGTTTGAGCCTGGTCGAGAGCAGGGTTTAAGTTCAAGTTAGCCGGATGAACCATCGCCACGCCCCCGCAAAGAAGTGACAGCGCGTTTCCTGAAATTATTCCCACAGTCTAGGATCTGCATTATACCATTCTGAATTACGTTTTTGTGCTCCATTCTTCCAGAGGGGGCTTTTGAAATGTAAAATAGACCCAAAATGCTGATACTAAATTCACTTTGTCCTAAATAATGCACGTTATATACCGTGGCGCTCGCTCGGTGCGATGTACACATTATGTGGTTATTGTAACAACGCGCAGCATTGCAAATGTGAATCCCGCGGGGATATCCTTAATGATTGAAACCTATCGCTCGTTTGGCTCTGATTCCTTTCATATTCTCCGCTGTGGATGAGGAGCGAGGAAGGAGAGGAGCGCCTGGATTTTGTTTCATTCAAGCATAAAATTGAAGTGTCAATGCGTGGATTGTGTGATATTGTAACTGGGATTAAAATGTCTGATGAGATGCGCTGTTTGACGGATTTGAGAAATTGAATGAGCCGTTGACGTCACATTAATGAATGAGAATAAAGAGATAAAACTTCATTCAAAATAAAGAATATTCTAAACACGGGTCTCTCGTTCATTAATGTATAAACAATGAATTTATCCCATCTGGCACAGTGGCGCAGCGGTAGTGCTCAATCCTGGCAACCCGGCGACCGGTGTTCGAAACCCTGTGTTTCCAATATAATTTTTTGGAATATAATATTAATGATTATACGCAAAGGTAGCCTAGTTTTAAGTTAAAATATTATAAATCTACATGCATTGAGGATGTCATTCTTTATATAGCTCTCAACGTGCACCAAATTGAATTATTCCTACATTGCAAAGAGAAGGAAAAGACTAGGTTTCGAACCCCGGTCGTCTGCGTTAAAGTCAAAAGAAGAACCCGTTACACCACAGTGGAGATAAGTAAAAGATCGACCATACATCAATCAATGGGTAAGAGAGCCGTATCGTTATTCTGTATAACAGTTTAACTAATTATTTTCGCTAGCAAGATCTCATTTGATTATTCAATCCAGCAGGCAAGTTTAAAGAAATATAATCTGATTGATTGAGGTAATGAGGGACTTAAAATTAGCCTATAGATAACGCATTTAACTTGTCGGCGAGGCGATTGAGCCGTACTGCAATATGTTAATAAAGTTTTAAATCAATTAATCAATCAATGCCGCTAGAGAATCAGGATCTCTGCTATCGATACGTGCTGGCTTTTCAACTGAAGCGGCCGCGCGCACTTATCCTGGGTCTCAAGTCTGGTTTGAGTTAACGAGACTGAATCCACCTTCGAGGAACAGGAAAATCCCGGCTTCAAACATCGGGTTAACTGAATCTGGATAATGTGACTCTTGATCGACTTAGTTGAACCAGGTACGGGGAATAGGGCCCTGAGACACGAAATCGGCCATTGTATAAAAGCATTACATCACACGACAGAGTGTGTTATAGAAATTAGATCACGCCTATGTGGGTCTAATGACCCTCGGCTGCGCCTCGGGCCTAACAACCACCTAACCTGATCTAATTTCTATAACCCACTCTGTCTCGTGATGTAATTAAGCATTACATCACGTGCAGGAGTGGTTTGTGAACAATAAACCATGCCTAGGGGTGGTCGTTAGACCCCCCTAGGCATGGTTTATTGTTCACAAATCACGACTGCAAGTGGTGTAATGCTTTTATACAACTGCCACATTCATCCAACCTTATTGCTATACAATAAACACACATTAATCGAAGATTTATTGAAAAAACCATCCGCCAGAAAAAGTAGTTCCCACAACAACAAAAAATACAATTTGCCTCCATGTGGAAGCAGCTCGGAAGTGCATCCAACCAACTAACACATCCAACTGTGTGTTATTGGAATTATTGAGAGAAGTTGCCTCGTGTGGAAGCAGCTCGGAAGTGCATCCAACCAACTAACACATCCAACTGTGTGTTATTGGAATGATTGAGAGAAGTTGCCTCATGTGGAAGCAGCTCGGAAGTGCATCCAACGGATCCAACAAACTAACACATCCAACTGTGTGTTATTGGAATGATTGATTGAACATTTTATTACCAGATGCAGAATGGGTACAATACAGTACGGGTCAATACACACAATTGTTAAGGGTATGCAGACCTACTTTCTATAGAACTTCATTCTTAGATGCTTCTATAGAAAGTAGGTAAAACAAATTAAAAAGTTTTCTTTGCCCTATAGGAAAAAAAGTTTTCTTCGCCTTATTTTTTTTAAACCTACTTTAGAGGGCCTAAACTTAACCAGTTGGAAACCAGGCGTACATTAATAAAATTAGCAATCAACCAATCAATCAATTCAATAGACCATGCTCACTTAAAACAGCGCAGCACTCAGCTGCTTCTCTCTGTCTGACTCTCCCCCGCCATTGCAGACAGGAGTGTGTGTGTGTGTGTGTGTGTGTATGTGAATGTGAATGTGTATGTGTGTGTGTGTGTGTGTGTGTGTGTGTGTGTGTGTGTGTGTGTGTGTGTGTGTGTGTGTGTGTGTGTGTGTGTGTGTGTTTGTGTGGGGGTGGGTGGGTACGCCAGCGTCGGACAGTGTGAGAGTGAGCGCTGCAGTCAGGGGGAAGGAAGAAGACATTTAAAATAAAATTGCAAATAATCAATCAATCAATCCGCGATTTTTCTTTTGTTCTACAATGACTCATGACCCATCAATTACATCATCCAACATTGTTTAAAGGACTAAGACATTCACCGCGACAGAATCGCTTTATATTTAGTCGTTATGACGCTATCAACATATCCCATTTGTTAAAGATTATTGTCCGCCATCTTGTTTTCTCCGAAGAATCCGCACGGCGGAGACGCGGAGTGATGTGATTCGGTTGTGGGCGGGTCCTGGGACCAGGAGCGTGGAATGGTCCCTATACATACAAGTAAATGGACTGTTTCAGCCAATCAGAATCGAGAAATTTGCATGCCGTTGTATAATGCTTAAGTAGCCACTCCCCTCAGACGCAACTATAGTTTTTTCACACAGTGAGGAAAATAATAATGTGAGACAATCTAACAATAATTAACATATTTACAAGTCATACTGAGTTTTGCAAATAAGGAGACATATAGAGAACATTTCAAAGAACTCAAAATGGCCAATATCTCCATTTCAACCTATTTCTGAATCGTGCAACGTTTACGGCGATTCTGAAGAATCTCCCCTTGCGCCGTATGGCGGCTTTGACCGTGGCGGGTCACATATAGAATGTCAGGCCTATAAATTACCTTATTATAGCCAAGTTGCACATCTATGGATCGGGCCAAATCTACTCTTTCCAATGGCAGAGTCCAATTTGGATTTAGTATCACCAGGCGTGCAGCAAGATCGTGATATAAATCTACTGTAAATACAGTTACTTTTCTATTATGGAAACTGGTCCGGCATTTTAAATCGGATTGCAGCGTGGATTTTGGCTAAACGTTCACAGAAAGGTAGATAAACGAACTGCGTTCTAATTTATGCCAATAACGTTCAGTTTTGTGGTAGATAATCCTGAAAAATAAGAGAAATAAAACAAATTCATCCACAAGTAATTTGATTGGCAGAAGCTGGCTTGGGATGGGTAGTGTAGTTTTTTTTTTGGCTCATTGAAAGCCCCGTCTGTCCTTCATCATTATGACTACAAATGGCAGCATGGAGCTTTTAGCATAGATCTATATTCACTTGTTTATGAATGCATTTCCTAAACTGATATATCACTAATAACACTTGAACCTATTGGTAAACAAACGTATGTCACAATCTGCCCTTTGGACTCAGGAACGCGCTGAACTCTCTGAACATAGACAATCCTCTGCTGCCCTCCGGCGGCCTGTCCGCCGTACTACAGGCAACCACGCTGTGGTTACCTATTGTCTGGAGCCTCTTGACTGTAATTTCTAATGTACTCCCTGCGTATTTGCTATCGGTCATGTGTGCTCCCCAGTATGTCCATATGTCCTAGTCTAGCCCTGTGTTTCCTGTGTGTATTAATATGTTTGTCTAGTCCTGTATTCCCAGTGTTGTATTATTATTCATGTGTCCTAGCCCCCAGCTGTTTCTTGTCAATAATTAGTGTCCGTAGATATACGTGCCGCCCCCCTGTTAACAGTGTTGCACCATTGTTCTGTTCACCCTGTGTACTGCCTACCTTGTCTTCGTGAAGCCCTCTGTATTATCCTTCGTGCTCTCCGTGTATCCTATGCCTTCGTGTTCCATGCCATTCCTGCCATCCGCGGAATTGCCCTTTGTTATTCCGTATTTCCCCTTGAGTCCGTTCCTGCTTCCTAGCCACATTTTCCAGCACAGCTGAGGTTTTTGTTTCCGTTTTGTGAAGTTCGGTTTTGTTTGGTCCCCTGTAACGTGTATCCTCGTGTACCATTCCTCCAGTAAAACTTGTCTATTGCAACATCGACTCATGCCTCGTCTCTCTCACCCTCCACTGTCCTGCACTTGAATCCTACACCTCTCCTAAACTCCCCATTACAACAACGTATTGCTGAAAATACACACTATGACTGCTGTTTTGACAGGATTAGGGTATTTACTCTTAGCTACATTTGGAAAAAATACTTTAATCCATACAGTATGTAGATATGTATTTATGGCCTGGGTCTGGTACCGGACCCGTCAGGCTTAATAGGTTAAAGTGTTATTAGTGAAATATTAGTTTTAGAAATGTATTCAGAAACTAGCGAATATCCACCATTTTGAATGTGCACCGCCATTTTGTTTGTAGTCATATGAGGAGTGGAGACCCAGAGCTTTCGAATAGTGTTTGAATTTCGAAAAACGACACTACCCATTTGAATTTTTCTTATTTTTCGGGATTATCTACCACAAAGCTGAACGTTATTGGCATAAATTAGAACGCAGTTAGTTTATCTACCTTTCTGTCAAAGTTGAGCAAAAATAGGTGTTGTAATCTGATGAAAAATGGCGGAGCAATTCTCATTATAATAATAACATACAATTTGTATAACGGTTTTCTGAATGCTCAACAACACTTTACAGAACAAAACAAACAGTTTTAGTAGAGACAAATGTAAAATAAAAAAATTATATAAAAGGTGAGAGAGGAAGGAGTTCAAGGCTTGAAGGCAAGGGTAAAAAGGTGGGTTTTGAGGGCTTTTTTAAATGATGAGAGGGTGTCTGCATGACGGATATGGTTGGGAAGGGCATTCCAGAGGGTGGGGGCAGCTGCAGCGAAGGCCCTGTCGCCCCAGGTCCGGAGCTTAGTCCCGATGGGTTGGAGGAAGTTAGCATCTGCAGACCTGAGGCAGCGGGTAGGCGTGTGGTGGAGAAGGAGGTCAGAGAGGTAGGAGGAGACCAGGTTGTTGAGGGCTTTGAAGGTGATGAGTAGAATTGATTAGGATTAGAATTTTTAACTGATTCCTGTACATGATGGGGATCAGTGGAGATTGTGGAGGACGGGGGTGATGTGGTCGGAGCGGCGGGTGGAGGTGAGCATGCGAGCAGCAGAGTTTGGACGTATTGTTGAGGATTTTGGTGGATGTGCCATACAGAATAATGTTGCAGTAGTCCAGTCGTGAAGTAATAAGTGCATCAGTGTTTCGGCAGCAGAGAAGGATATTGAGGGGCGTAACAATAACTGTACTTACAGTATTTGTATTCACCGTCAAAGATACAAAAAATATATATATACAGTATATAATTGATATTCTCCTTTGATTCATTACAATTTACTCAAGCCTAGTAACAGACACAATATTTCTGACACTGGGAAATACATTCCCTGAGATCCATAGATGTCCCTAGATAGGAAGAACATGCAAATGGACCTTGTAGAAGTGGAGCAATATTCCATTTACTTAGGTATGTATTTTAGGCGGATTTTCAGAAAATAGGGCTCCGGGCTTAAGAGGTTAAGAGGTTAAATACCTAGACATCGAGATTTTCCCCACCCTAAATCAGACAACTAGATATGTGTTACGATTGGCGCGTTTCGTTGGCATGGTGGAGTGTGGAACCCAATTGCAGCAGATAACAGAGAGATAATTAAAAGGAAGCAGGAGACGGCGTTGTGACGTTTACTCAAAACAGAAAACAAGGAAACACGACTGACACACAGGTAACATGAACAAGTGTATGCTGGCCCAGAACACCTAAATACAAACACTAATTAGAGACAGAGAGTAATTACTAACAGGACACAGGTGTGATAGACAGAACTAACAGAATACAGAGCACACAGGGGAAAACAATAACAATTGTACAAACTAAGACATACGAGACTAAAAGACATTTACAAAACACAGACAGTAGGGACCAGTGATGGGAATAACGGCACTATAAGTAACTTCGTTACTAACGGCGTTCGTTTTTTCAGTAACGAGTAATCTAACGGATTACTCTTCCAATCTTAATAACGTCGTTACCGTTACTACAAAAAAATGCGGCGCATTACTATGAATGAACCTGTTTCTTTCATCAGACATATCTCTGCGCCGAGAGGCAATAATAATGTTCTTCCTTGTTTAGTGGACAGTGCGTGAGCCAAGCATACATGCTGACGATTGGCTGAGGTTGAATACAATGTCATGGTAAGCCAATCAGAGGTGGAGGTGGGCGGGTGTCTAAAGCATCCAGAGTCTGACACACAGCGCGACAAGACAAGCGATCACTGATCAGTCAGCATGAGACCGCGGTCCGTGTAGTGTACGTTTTGAGCTCAAAAACGAATCCAACGAACAACACGTCAACATGAGACCGCGGGTCCATGAGCGTTTTGTGTTCACTCTTTGCAGCGCAGGGCACTGAGTGGTCCACTGCAGTGCTGACAGCCTTATCAACAGTGCTGCACTTCCTGGTTTAATAGCACAGGCTTCAGCCATATATCTCTGTATGTCATGCATGTCTTAAATGTAATGATTAGATTAGTTTAGATGATTCGATTAGATTCTTATATCTGTATGTTGTGTATGTCATTGATTGATTGATTGAAAAGTTTATTAACAGATTGCAGAATGGGTACAGTACAGTACAGCTCAATACATACAATTGTTAAGGGGATGCAGACCAGAGAAAGACTTTCGTCATAAATGTCATGAATTGAAAATGGGGGACCCTGATGTAAACAAGACGAAACTCTTTCTCTGGTCTGCATCCCCTTAACAATTGTGTGTATTGAGCCGTACTGTATTGTACCCATTCTGAAATCTGTTAATTAAAATGTTCAATCAATCAGTATATATTTGTTATTTATTTTTGGTATAGTGCTTAACAAGCATAATTTAATGTTGCCCAGTTGTGGCCTGTTGAGGGGCAATACATATCAAAAGTTCCAAAACATCTATTCTGTTTGTATTTGTATGATCCACTATATAAACATAGTAATTATAATATCTACATAGCCTACATGGCATTTGATTGGAGGCTAGTCTCACTTTGTCCCACAGCAACATTAAAATAGTTTAGATTTGTGTATGTTGTTTATGTAAAAAAAAATCTTGAAAGTAACGCAATAGTTACTTTCTGAAGTAACTAGTTACTTTTATAATTTGTAACTGAGTAAGTAATGTAGTTACTTTTTGGAAGAAGTAACTAGTAACTGTAACTAGTTACTTTTTTAAAGTAACTTGCCCAACACTGGTAGGGACACAATACTAACACAGTGGAAATAATAAAGACAACATAGACAACAAATATATCAAGCATAAATGACAGCAAATAATGTTAATCAGGTGAGTGAGCTGATGCCAGATCTGCCACATCTGGATCAGCCCACCGGTTGGCAATGTTGTAGTATGAAGTGGTGTATGGAAGGGGAGTTGTGAAGGTCTGACACCTGGACCAGCCGAACCGGGAGGAGGGTTGCCGTCTGGTCCCGCAGGACCGGGGGAAGCATTACAGATATGACTATACAGGCACTTATAATAAAATACTAATAAAATATCTAAATATATGGTCGAGCCTTCCCAACTCATTACAAGCCTGAGCATCCATAGTTAAAATGAACGTACTGCCCAGGATACACTTTGTCAGCTCAATGCTCCCCTTACCCCCTCAATAGACCACTGGCGCAAGTTACAAACTATGATATCTAAATTTATTTGGAACAACAAACGTCCAAGAATCAAAAGAACCACCACTCAACGAAGGAAACAGGATGAGGTTTAGCAATCCCCGATTTTAGATTATACTTCTGGTCCTTCTCGCTGAGACCCCCGATAAGCTGGTTTGATCCTGAAATTGCGGTGTCTTGGCGTAAGGCAGCAGCAGTCTTACCCCCTGTAACCCCAGATCACAGGATATAGTATACACCAACACCCCTATATCAAAATGTCTATTACAATATGGTCCTATCATCTTCCATGTGATTCAAACATGGCATAATGTACAGAGATCTTATGCTGTCAAGTGCCCATGGCACCTCGACTCTCCAATATTTCATAACCAACAACTACTTGTTGGACATAAACCCATTACCAATCCTCAGTGGGAAAGGAAAGGAATTCACACTCTGGGGGATATATGATAAAACCGGCCTTTACGCGTTTCAGGACCTAAAATAATTGTATGATCTCTCTCGTCGTTCCCTCTCTCTAGCTCGCTCTCTCCCCTCCCCCGACCCTCCATCAGGAGGACCGCATTTTGTATTGTATTGTATTATTTGTATTTGTATATGATGTGGTCAGGGCCGCCTGGGAGAAATGCGAGGCCCTGTGCGAGATTTAACGCGAGCCCCCCCCCCCCCCCCCCCCCCCCCAAAAGGTTAAAAAAATAATAATTATATATATATATATACATATATTTTTTTTTATACAGTCAACATATTCTTAAATAATAGCGCTGCCCGAGGCGGGGCATGATACAGTCAACATATAGCAAAAGAGAGAGCGAGAGAGAGCTCCCGTTCTACAGTCAATATACAGTGTACAGAGAGAGAGAGAGAGAGAGAGAGAGAGAGAGACACATTGGAAAGAAATTGAAATGCTATTTGGCCCTAAACAGAGAGTACACAGTGGCAGAATACCTGAGCACTGTGACTGAAGATCCTTGACTATACAGACTCAGCGAGCACAGCCTAGCCATTGAGAAAGGCCGCCATAGGCAGACTGTGTGTGTTAGAAAGAGAGAGAGAGAGAGAGAGAGCATGTGTGTTAGAGAGAGCATGTATGAGAGAGAGAGAGAGAGAGAGAGAGAGAGAGAGAGAGAGAGAGAGAGAGAGAGAGAGAGCATGTGTGTGTGTTAGAGAGAGCATGTATGAGAGATCAAAAAGGACAAAGATCAACACTTAAATCCAAAGAGAAGAGGGTCTATAGAGAAACCAAAGCAGCAAGGAGCCAATGGCCGACATCAGCTAAATAGGCTAGCCAGGTACTGTGACACACACAGCTTTGGCCAACGGCCCAACGCTACCCAAGCTACACAAACGACCAAGACATTCACACACAGCACATGTCGTATCTCCAAATGTTGTGAAGTAGCATATGTTTTGCCTGGAAAAAAACATCGTTATTAACAAAACATTCGGGAGGGGAAGGAAGGAAGAGTGGGGTAATGTCATGACATTTTCATTAATCTTACCTGCACCAAGGAACGCAGGGCGAAAGGCCGTAACACAGGTCTCCACGTTGACGAAAGGCCTCTCGCTGTCGGGACAAAAATAAGCTATGGCCAGAGCCTTGTCATGGTGCAGGCCCGACTACATCTTCTGTCAAAGATGATGTCGTAGTCAGAGTGCCAGAACCCCCTGCTATTCTCACGGCTAATGTCAATGGTCGTAGCACAAGCTAACAGCTAACTCAAGGCTAACTGATAGCATCAAACGAACGTTCCCAGCCGAGCGCAGCCGGCAGTTAACGTCGAAGCTAAACAGCTAACTGGCTAACAGTTAGCTCAATCAGGCTATCGCGGCTAACCATTAGCTAACGCAGAAGCAAGCTATGCGGCTACATACAGCCAGGTGCTGACACCAGGCACACACCGTTAGCTACTAGTAGTACTATTAGCTAGTCGACCAGTTTGGCTCCAGAGAGAGAGAGAGAGAGATAGGTCCACGGCGGGAATATAATAATAGTTGACTCACCATAACGCAGTATCAATGCGGCGCCAATGGTAAAGTTGGAAGGAGACTTTCTTGGCCCACGGTGTAATTTCTTCTGATCCATGCTGCTTTTGAAAAGACATCCACTGGCTCCTCTGAATAGCGCTGAATTATCTACCTCGTGTGTCTTCTTCTTCTTCTATTACGGCGGACGGGAGAAGAGCCCGGGCCGGAAACACTATCCTAAAATCTGTAGAGCAGCAAAGCCGCAGAAACCGGAAAACTGCAGTCTGCAGAGCCGCAGAGGCAGGAACAAGTCAGACACATTCTACAAACGTGTCTAATGTGAAATATATAAGCATATAAGCAAAACTAGATTTTAGGTCTGTGATGAAAAAGGGCCTCGCGGGAAGGGGGGCCTCAAAAAAAAAAAAAAAAAAAAAAATTATTTTGCGAGGCCCCCCTTCCCGCGTGGCCCTGTGCGACCGCACTGCTCGCACACCCCCTGAGGCGGCCCTGGATGTGGTTCTCTGCTCTGTCAGAACCCGACTGACTTCGCCCGGAGAAGCCCATCGATGTCTCTCTACTGAGCGTGGTTATTTATTTTCAGGAATGCTATCCGACCTTGAGCTCTGTGCAACTCGCTTCGTCTCTCTGTCTTTTCACTTTCACCCGAAGAAAAGGCCCAGGCGTTATCAAAAGTTATTGCCTGTTGCCTGGCACCTGTCTCTGGTCACCACACGCTGTCCCCGGCAAGCTATAACCTTGCCTGAGCTGTTAACCTAAACACCTACCACTGTATAAATCAGGGGTCTCAAACTCGCGGCCCACAGGCCAATTGCGGCCCACAGGCATCCTCAAAATTCTCTGCTGTCTCCTCTGCAAGCAGTGCTCTGCCTGTCTGTGTCTGTCTGGCTACTCTGGTCCAATCACATTCAGCATCCCGTCAGCGTTTCTCCCCCCCCACCCACAGTCTGCGAATCAGAGCAGAGTAGGGCAGGTTTTCGCGGAATGCGTGTTGTCTTTCAACGGGTCCGAGTCAGAGCGAGAGTTGACAGCGCATCTACTGGTAGTCTAATCTGCAGGTACTGTAGCTAGTAGCCTCGTTCCCAGTTTTATCCCTGTGAGATAAATGTAGCTAGTAGCCTAGTTTCGCCAGCAGGCAGTTAGTAGAAAAATATGGCATGCTCAAAGATGGCCAGTAAAAGAAAAGTTGACAGTGACAATCGCTGCAATTCAAAGGTGAATGGACTGAAAAATGTGCGTGCATCCTCCCAGCACCAAACCAATGTGCCTAATATGCCAAGAAACGGTAGCTCTTGTGAAGAGTGGCAATTTGAAACGTCACTACGAAACAAAACACAGTTATTTTGATGCAGCCTTTCCTCAAAATTCAGTGCTAAGAACCGCAAAAATAAATGGAATGAAATCATCATATCAAGCTGCAAGCAGAATTATTGTTAAAGCTATGTCACAATGAGAAAAAGCAATCAAGTCAGTGGCATGGGTGTTGGCTAAACACAATAAGCCATTCGCTGATGCATAAATAATCAAATAATGTATGACTGAAGTGATGGAGACCATGTTTGAAGGCAAACAAAAGCAAATCCTCCTCAGATCGCACAGCAACCAGAATAACTGAAATACTAGCTGATGATTTGATTAAACAGCTTTGTGATAAAATAAAATAAATGCACAGTGCATTTCCATAGCTGTGGATGAGTCCACTGACACCACTGAGAATGCTCAGTTGCTGGTGTTTGTGAGGTTTTAGTTAGGGATGCTCGATATTGGCTTTTTTACCGATACCGATATACCGATATTGTCCAACTCTTAATTTCCGATACCGATATCAACCGATATCAACCGATACCGATATATGCAGGGTTTCCCCCCGACACCGATATTTTCCGATATCACATTTTAATGCCGATATCGGCCGATAATATCGGACATCCCTAGTTTTAGTGAGTTTGTGAGAAGATTGGATCAGTTGTACTTTTTCTTTTAATACTTTAAATCCTTTGTTTGTGGACTATTTGATGCGGCCCACCCTCACCCAGACTCTACCTCCAGGTAAATTGAGTTTGAGACCCCTGGTATAAATGCATGTGAAATGTGTCTGTCCAGACACCTTTGGTGTAAAAGACTAAACACCACATGGCCTGAATTAAAGGTGTTTACAAACCTATTTATCCTGTCATAATCATAACGAAAACCAGTCATATCTTTCAATAGTATATATAAACATATTAATGTCAGATACATTATATAAATATATTACAGTATTAGAATGACACATGGACGGAAACCTCTGGTCTCAGTGGGAACAAAACACCAAACAGCTCCTGGCAACAACACATTAACTACTGTGGGGTGTGTGTGTGTGTGTGTGTGTGTGTGTGTGTGTGTGTGTGTGTGTGTGTGTGTGTGTGTGTGTGTGTGTGTGTGTGTGTGTGTGTGTGTGTGTGTGTGTGTGTGTGTGTGTGTGTGTCCTGGGGTCGTGGTTCTGAAGTAAAGGATGTAATGAGTTTTCATGTTGTTTATTTCCTCTCTCTATCATCACTCCATCTTCTCTTATCATCCCTCTCTCTGACCTCGGGGTTAAAGAGAGAGAGAGAGAGAGAGAGAGAGAGAGAGAGAGAGAGAGAGAGAGAGAGAGAGAGAGAGAGAGAAAGAGGGAGATAGATAGATGTATAGAGACACAAAGAGAAACAATATCCAGAGAGAGAGAGACAGAGAAAGACAAAGCGAGAGAAAGAGAAAGCAGTAGAGAGACAGTGAACGGCAAAGAGAGAGAAAGAGAGAGTGCTAGAGAGAGACAGAGAGAAAGACAAAGACAAAAATACAGAGAGAGAGGTAGAGAGACATATAGAGATGTAAAGAGAGGTAGAGACAGAGAGAGATACATGTAGAGATAGAGAGACAGGGAGAGAGAGATAGACAAGGAGATAGATCGATGTAAAGAGAAGTAGAGACAGATAGAGAGAAATGTGAAGAGAGGTAGAGACACAGATAGCAAGACATGGAGAGAGAGATACGTGAAGAGGTAGAGACAGAAATAGATCTAAAGAGAGGTAGAGACAGAGAGAGAGATGTAAAGAGAGGTAGAGACAGAGAGAGATGTAAAGAGAGGTAGAGACAGAGAGAGATGTAAAGAGAGGTAGAGACAGAGAGAGAGGTAGAGAGAGGTAGAGACAGAGAGAGATGTAAAGAGAGGTAGAGACAGAGAGAGAGGTAGAGAGATGTAGAGACAGAGAGAGATGTAAAGAGAGGTAGAGACAGAGAGATATATGTAAAGAGAGGTAGAGACAGAGAGATAGGTAGAGAGAGGTAGAGACAGAGAGAGAGGTAAAGAGAGGTAGAGACAGAGAGAGATGTAGAGAGAGGTAGAGACAGAGAGAGATGTAAAGAGAGGTAGAGACAGAGAGAGATGTAAAGAGAGGTAGAGACAGAGAGAGAGATGTAAAGAGAGGTAGAGACAGAGAGAGATGTAAAGAGAGGTAGAGACAGAGAGATATGTAAAGAGAGGTAGAGACAGAAATAGATGTAAAGAGAGGTAGAGACAGAGAGAGATCTAAAGAGAGGTAGAGACAGAGAGAGAAGTAAAGAGAGGTAGAGACAGAAATAGATGTAAAGAGAGGTAGAGACAGAGAGAGATGTAAAGAGAGGTAGAGACAGAGAGAGATGTAAAGAGAGGTAGAGACAGAGAGAGATGTAAAGAGAGGTAGAAACAGAGAGAGATGTAAAGAGAGGTAGAGACAGAGAGAGAGATGTAAAGAGAGGTAGAGACAGAGAGATGTAAAGAGAGGTAGAGACAGAGAGAGATGTAAAGAGAGGTAGAGACAGAGAGAGATGTAAAGAGAGGTAGAGACAGAGAGAGAGATGTAAAGAGAGGTAGAGACAGAGAGAGATGTAAAGAGAGGTAGAGACAGAGAGATGTAAAGAGAGGTAGAGACAGAGAGAGATGTAAAGAGAGGTAGAGACAGAGAGAGAGATGTAAAGAGAGGTAGAGACAGAGAGAGATGTAAAGAGAGGTAGAGACAGAGAGAGATGTAAAGAGAGGTAGAGATAGAGAGAGATGTAAAGAGAGGTAGAGGCAGAGAGAGATGTAGAGAGAGGTAGAGACAGAGAGAGAGATGTAAAGAGAGGTAGAAACAGAGATAGATGTAAAGAGAGGTAGAGACAGATATAGATGTTGATAGACATATCTCTCTCTACCTCTCTTTACATGTCTCTATATCTCTACCTCTCTCTCCATCTCTCTCTGTCTCTACCTCTCTTTACATATATCAATTCAATTCAATTCAAATAGGCTTTATTGGCAATACATATTAACATACTTATTGCCAAAGCAAGTTCAACATACAAACAATAACATATATATTAAGCAATACAATACCATAATATTAGTAATAACAGTAAAGACAATCAACAGAAACATATTAATTTACAAAATAATCATTCAATCGGGTAGTCATTTTACAAGTGTGGCGAGTCCAATGTTCCCTCTAATTTTTTTTCGGTCTGAGCAAACAGTCAAACCTCCTGAGCAGACATCAGCAACTACTGAGCCTTATATATATATTATATATTATATATTCCTTAATAAAATATTTATTTGACCATTGACGATACAGAGCAACGTCCTCCCTCTTCTCTCTCCCCCTCTAAACCTCTCACCTTCCCCTCTGCTTCATTCCTCCTTTCTGTTATTCAGATACACATCATTAAAAAAAAGTCACTTGTTTCCAGACTCCTCTGGTCTGGTCTTAGTTCTTACTTAGTCCTTTCTGTTAGTCTGTGTGCACACTGCACATCAGAACACATGCACATCAGAACACCTGCACATCAGAACACTGCACATCAGAACACTGCACATCAGAGCACTGCACATCAGAAAATAGTAACTATTGTTTACTCCTCTGTTCCTCAAAAAATAAATAAAATAATAAATAGAATAATCCAAAGGCATCTCTTCTCTGGTCTGGTCTTAGTTCTTACTTAGTCATTTCTGTTAGTCTGTGTGCACACTGCACATCAGAACACTGCACATCAGAAAATAGTAACTTGTTTACTCCTCTGTTCCTCAAAAAATAAATAAAATAATAAAATAATAAATAAAATAATCCAAAGGCAGCTCTTCTCCTCTGGTCTGGTCTTATAGGCTCTTAGCTCTTAGTCCTTTCTGTTAGTCTGTGTGCACCTGCACATCAGAAAATAGTCACTTGTTTACTCTCTGCTCCTCAAAAAAATGAAAGAATAAAGTTAAAAAAAATTAAGTTATCCAAAGTCAGCAGAAGCCACTTCTCCTCTGGTCTGGTCCGGTTCTTCTGGGAAACAGAGTAGAATAGAATAGAGTAATTAGTAATTAATCTTCTAACGTCATATTTTTGCCAAGTTCAAAACACACATGTTTATGTTACTGTTAATACTGTAGTCTTGAAACTGTCTTGGTCTAGAAAATACAAACATGACTAAACAAAATTATGTTAATATTAGCAGTTCTACAACTGATAAAAACAAGCTCTTAATGATTCAGATGATAATTCCTAATGAGTGACAGACAGTATAACACGCACATATCTGATCAGGAACTAATATGTTACCTTATCTTTCCCGTCTGTCCTTCTCAGTTCTCCAGTGGTTGTACACCTTGTCCAGGCTGATGGTGGTGGCGGCATCGTCTCTGTCTGCTTGCAGCCTTGACTTGATTCGCATCAACTCGTCTAGATGTTCCACTTCAAGACGATTTCTTGATGTTGTTTTGATACGATTCATCAAGCTAAACCCTCTTTCACAGTCTGCACTGGACGCTTGAATTATCCCACAAATGTCAACAAGCTGTGAGACGTTGCTCAACTCCTCACATCTAAGTGTTGCAGCCACCATATGTGAGAATGTGCTGATTGTATTTTCTTTCAGTTTGTGTCTCACAATGTACTTTAAATCAGCATATTCACGGTCGATGGCATCCATAGACTCTGGGAGGAGAATGGCCTGGTATTTCTTTGCCAGCACAGCAACATCTGATGCTCCGTAGTCAAAAGTGATGTTGGCTGGACTCAATGCTGCAATGTCAAACGCAGACCACTCTTTTAAACCCTCCACTGGAAAACGAGCATCCAGGTGATCACACAGGCTGTGAATAAACAGGATCATATCCATGGTAATAGTGTCCCCATCTGCTTCGGAGGCCCTCATCACCTCTCTGACCCTGTCACTCCACTGAGGCCCTGCATCATTCAGGTACTGTGAACGCAGCTTCTCGATCTTGGCTCTTGCAAGGCAATGCCCTTCCATCACTGTCAGGTTACATTTTTGGAGAGAAAGGCAGAGTTGTGCCAGCTCGCTCAATACATCTCCAAGAGCAGTGAGTGTAACCTTGTACTTTGGATCACTCAGCTTTTTGTAGCAGTATTTTGCCACTGGATCTCCTTCATCACAGACTCTTCTGCAGTATTCTTCAAGAACAGTGTAGTTTCTCAGAACAGCATTTACAGCTTGGTTGCGTGACAGCCATCGCACTTCATTCAAAGGCCTGAATGACAGTGTATCCTCATCAAGGACCTCTGCTAGTTCCTCAAATCTGCCCTTCTTTACTGCTGACCGGGAGAACATGTTGTATACACTTCTAAGAAGAGTTTCCACTTCTCTCATCAAAGGCACATGTTTCCAAGCATCATCAATGCCCAAGTCCTCTTTGTGGGCCGCACAGTGTTGTTCTGTGATATGTGGTATTTGGCGTCTCAATATAGCTGCAACTCCATTGTGCTTTCCTAACATTACTGAGGCACCATCAGAGGTCAACATCACCATTCTCTGCATGTCTAATTCATGTTTGGAATAAAACTGCGTGATGGCCTCAACAATAGCTGGAGCAGTGCATGACGTTAACTGAATGATGGCACCAAACTCAGTTTTGTAGTTGACATCATTTTCCTCCCTGTATTTTACATACAGAACTAGCATTTTGTGCACTGTGATGTCTGTGCTCTCATCTACTATCAAAGTATGAAACGGGGCATTTCGAATATTGCACATAGTCTCATTCTGTACAATCGCATTGATTGACTTCACAAACTCAAAGGCATAGTTCTTGCTCCGCCAGTGTTCTGGGATACTCACATATTTTGCCACATGATCATGGATCTGTTGAACAGACAGCATCGATGCGTTCATTTGTATGCCGAGTAGTACATTGTCAATGAGCACTTTCACTTGCTGGCTGTCGGATCTGTTCTTTTGCAACTGCTCATTCCTGTCGCGTCTTTCCTCTTCATTCTGCAGCAGCAACTCACCGATTCCAACCCTATTACGTCTCCGTAAAATTCCAGCAGCATTCTGGTGCGTTTTGTTCAGAAGGTGGCGTTTGAGGTAGTCCATTTTCCACTCATCTAATTTTTTCCCTTCAGAAAAGTCACCTGAAACCTTTGCCTCGCAACATGTTTTGCAGAGAACTCCTTTCTCCTCCGAAAGAGAAAAAACATCTCCCAGTTGCACATGTTGTCCGTCTATTTGCACAAACTGTGCCAGCCATTCAGTCTTAAAAGAGAGAACTTTCCTCCTTACTTTTGCTGGGTTGGCGGCGGCGGTGTGAGTCGTGTTAGCTTTGTTTTTTTTAGGATGCTGACTAGTAGTCGTCATTATTATTTTACCGTCTCTCCCGTCCGTGTGTATATTTTCCCTAACGCTATCACTTCCGCGTCGGCTGCTGCAGATTGAGGAAGGGCCAAACGTTTAGGCAAATCACAGACGCCGATACTAAAACGTCTCTCTGTGGTGCCACGCAATAGGTTGGATCGTATCCAAGAGCTAGCCAACCCAGAACATGAGAATTACGTGCATCCAAACAAACGTCTTTTCTTTTTTCTTTTTTTTTACACACACGTTTCTGTGCACGACATATTTCAGATGTGCGCGGGAGCATTTGGCCATGTGCGCACGCGCACGGGCGCACCTTAGGGGGAACATTGGTGGCGACTCAGATACATGTATTCACAAAACTTGTTCTCTTATTGTGTGACAACCATCTACATATTTTGCAGCTAATACTGTACACTGACTTTTCTCCCCACACATATATAACAGCTTTTGATGATCAGGGAGATGGATAAACTGTGGATCAACATGTAGAGAGAGATGTAAAGAGAGGTAGAGACAGAGAGATATGTAAAGAGGTAGAGACAGAGAGATATGTAAAGAGAGGTAGAGACAGAGAGAGATGTAAAGAGAGGTAGAAACAGAGAGAGATGTAAAGAGAGGTAGAGACAGAGAGAGATGTAAAGAGAGGTAGAGACAGAGAGAGATGTAAAGAGAGGCAGAGAGAGAGATGTAAAGAGAGGTAGAGACAGAGAGAGATGTAAAGAGAGGCAGAGAGAGATATGTAAAGAGAGGTAGAGACAGAGATATATGTAAAGAGAGGTAGAGACAGAGAGAGATGTAAAGAGAGGTAGAGACAGAGAGAGATGTAAAGAGAGGTAGAGACAGAGATAGATGTAAAGAGAAGTAGAGACAGAGAGAGATGTAAAGAGAGGTAGAGACAGAGAGATGTAAAGAGAGGTAGAGACAGAGAGATATGTAAAGAGAGGTAGCGACAGAGCGAGATAATTGGAAAGAGAGGTCGAGACAGAGAGATGCAAAGAGAGGTAGAGATAGAGAGAGAGATGTAAAGAGAGGTAGAGGTAGAGAGAGGTGTAAAGATGAATCTGTCTAGTTTAGTTAGGATGTCTATTTGCTCCCATGTCTGCTTTTCTGCAGACATGGGAGAACCTTTTTAACCTCTGTCTCTGTCTCAATCGGTCCCATGGAACAGCTTCATACCACCTTCTGTCTGGCCTGCAGTGCTGAACCTTACCTGCCCCGCCCTGACCAATTCTGAGTGGCTTCTCCTGCCCCGCGGGGCATACGGCCCTGAGCTATTGTCTTGTATCTCATCCTGTATCCATACGCTTGGAGTAGTTCTATCCATTATTCAATTTCACAATTTTGTTATATACTATGATTCTACTGTCACCATGTATGCTGCATATGCTCACTACATATAATTATTGCTCCATCTCCGCCCACTACAAACATGGAAACCCCTGTAGGTTAGATATAGAGAGTGAGATGTAAAGAGAGGTAGAGACAGATAGAGATGCAAAGAGAGGTAGAGATAGAGAGAGAGAGATGTAGAGACAGAGAGAGATGTAAAGAGAGGTAGAGACAGAGAGAGAGATGTAAAGTGAGGTAGAGACAGAGAGAGATGTAAAGAGAGGTAGAGACAGATAGAGATGTAAAGAGAGGTAGAGACAGAGAAATATATGTAAAGAGAGGTAGAGACAGAGAGATATGTAAAGAGAGGTAGAGACAGAGAGAGAGATGTAAAGAGAGGTAGAGACAGAGATAGATGTAAAGAGAGGTAGAGACAGATAAATATATGTAAAGAGAGGTAGATACAGAGAGAGATGTAAAGAGAGGTAGAGACAGAGAGAGATGTAAAGAGAGGTAGAGACAGAGAAATATATGTAAAGAGAGGTAGAGACAGAGAGAGATGTAAAGAGAGGTAGAGACAGAGAGATATATGTAAAGAGAGGTAGAGACTTTTCCTGGCAATAAGAACTGGGCATCAGGGGTGACATTCCTGGGCCGTTGAGACATGGAGAGAGAGAGATATATGTAAAGAGAGGTAGAGCTATGAGATGTGGCCAAAGACACAGAGAAAATATTGATGGTTACAGATCATCAAACTTCAAAACTGCAAATCCAAAGAACAAGAAAATGATTTCTGAAAAAGCGTTCAGATGAAAGTAAACAGAGAGGAAAGCAAACGTCAACCATAGAACTATAGACAATCAGCCATAGAACTATAGACCATCAGCCATATAACTATAGACCATCAGCCATAGAACTATAGACCATCAGCCAAAGAACTATAGACCATCAGCCATATAACTATAGACCAGGGATTCCCAAACTTTTTCAACTCAAGACCCAAAAGAGAAATTTGGTGTTTCCCCGGGACCCAAACTTACAAAAATACATCATGGATTGCCATAACATACATTTATAAACTACTGATAAAGAACACAACAAACCATACATTTAAAATGTATAGGGAATGTATTTATTGCATTATAAAAGTACATCACAGCAATAATACAATTTGCTGAGTGTAATGTTAAGTTGCTCACCACCTCATAACATATGTACATACAATTTTGTAACACTTTTAAATTAACAAACAAGTTCTACTCTCCTTTCTATTTATCACCCCTTTTTCAACTATCCATATCTTACCCCCTCCCTCCGTCCCTCAACCTTAAACCCCAACATTGAGCAACATTCTGATACATTTGTACTGACTTATTTTAAAATTATACTCACCTGACATGCTAGAAGGGGTATAATATTTCATCTATGGCACAATTAAATCTAATGAGAGGTATGTGGCTGGTTGAAGTTTTCAACCAGCAGATCTATTCTGGGCTTGGTTTTTGAAAGTGCTATTCTGAGGTCAGGCTGAGCATTTAGTCTGTTTCTGTATGTTTTTCAGGTATGCTAGAGTAGAAAACCCAGATTCAGAAGTATGTGGTGCCCAACTGAATCAACACATCTACAGCTTTCCTAGCCATTGAAGCACTGTGTGTGTGTGTGTGTGCGTGTGTGTGTGTGTGTGTGTGTGTGTGTGTGTGTGTGTGTGTGTGTGTGTGTGTGTGTGTGTGTGTGTGTGTGTGTGTGTGTGTGTGTGTGTGTGTGTGTGTGTGTGTACGTGTGTACGTGTGTATGTGTATGTGTGTATGCTCTGATGTGAAAGGGGGCTTTAATATGGCTTTAACAGTCTGAATGAAAAACCACTTCACTGTCAACCGAAGGACAAAGATAAAACCCGCTAACACACACACACACCCTCCCACCCACCCGCACGCACGCACGCACAATGCTTTTACAATAAGCATCATTCAGTTTGTATTGGAGACACGGCGCATCTCATATCACTATATATTCTATAACAAACTGTCCATCTCATATTACTATATATTCCATAACATGCATCTCATAAGACTCATATCACTATTAAATAACATACATTTCACATCACTATAGATTACATAGCATACATCTCATATATTATATAGCATACATCTAACATTGCTATATATTCCATAACATACATCTCATATATTATATAACATACATCTAACATTGCTATATATTCCATAGCATACATCTCAAATCACTATATATTTCATACATCTCATACCACTGAATATAAATATCTTGGTGTGTGGCTCGATGAGACATTTACATTTAAATTCCAAGTTGCGACAGAAAATTGGCTTCCTATACAGAAACATGGAGAACCACAAAAGCAACCTTAAACAAACTGCAAACCTTCATAAACAGATGCTTACGACACATCCTGGGAATCTACTGGCCAAACACCATCACAAACGAACAGCTCTGGCAAACCACTCAACAAGAACCACTTGAAACCCTCACCAATCAAACGCAGGAAATGGGGCTGGATTGGACACACCCTGAGAAAACCATCCTCCAACACAACCAGGCAGGCCTTAACCTGGAACCCACAGCGGAAGAGAAAGCCAGGAAGACCCAGAAACAGCTGGAGAAGGTCCGTCGAGGCGGATCTCAAGGAAGAAAGAACATCATGGAAGGAAGCAGAGAAAATCGTGCAACACCGAATGTTGTGAAGGGCCAGATTAAACTGAGAATCTACCTTTAGTGTTTGATACACTCTGTATATTATTTATATATATACACGGAATATCCCTTTACCTGCGTTCAAACCAGAGTAATATTCGCTCTCCTTATTGGACAGCGCCCCTAGGCGCCAGCGCGCAGGCCCCCAACGGCAGGTTCAAAGACAAGTTCAGGCATGTCAGGACATGCCCGGAGACAGCGTATTGATACCAGACAAAGACTGCGGTTAGGGACTAGATAGTCACTTAAGTATATATACGGCGCAGGTGCGCAGAGTTGTTGTTCATCCCGAGTCAACGTGCAGTGAAGTGAGCAACCGTGCGTCTAACAGAGCGTTGAGAACCACGTGCGAATAGAATAGTAAAGTGTCAGAGTTTAATGCAGTAACGTCGAGTTCGACCTAATCTAATGTGAAGTAAATAGTCGTTCATTTATTGTATATCGTGCGGCCACAGTTTGTTCGTGTGTAGCATTACCCAGCGGTTCGTCGTGTCTTTAGCTAGTGTACTTAGCCAGGGTGTGTGGCCTAAATACGTCGCCCACACCCGAGGAGTCCTAGGCGGATAACCGTTGGACATGTACACAGGAGAATCGGCGTCGGCGATTGCAGAACCATTACTGGTTGGATTATATTGATTTGGAACGTGTTACCCGGAGAAGAGCATCGTTGATTTCCACTATCGTTTGGGATTCAATCTCGTGAGGATTACAACTCGGGCTGGCCTCGTGGACGGAGGCTGGCTAACTGTCATCAATGCTATCGAGCATTTGGATTACAATTATTGCTTTGCTGCTGATCAAGGGATTTACAAGGACCAACTCCTGTACCTGGAGTCTCTTTATTCCTCATTGAATCAGACTGAGTACCCGAACATTCCTCTACCCTCCAGGCCTTACACCCCCGGAGGGAACCCATTGTCTCCAGGCGGTACCAGTGTTGCCTTATATAGTTGCTATTATACGACAGGTGGTGTCAACTTAGACCCATCGTAGGATTCCTGCTATTCTTAGTGACTCATGATATTGACTGACTTTACGCATATTCTTCGCCATACAAGCGCGACCCTAATTCTCATTCTGTAACCTAATGTTGCATAATAATAATAAAATACCCTCAAATACTATTTCTTTGTCAATGCCGTGTTCTTGTGGGTGTTCACCATCTATATTTGATGTACTGTCGGGCCAGTAATTAAAGTACATAACTAGCAGTGGTTTAATCTATCACAATCTTTAATACAGTCAGGGTTTTGTAACCCCTCAGCTACAATTGGTCCTTCGAGCCGGAGGGTATCAGTGTAATATTTAATATAATATTAATATTGACATGGCCAGCGGTGAACACTCTCCAAGCGGCTCCCCTAAGCTAGAACGCCCGCAGCGCAAACGTCAGCTACCTCCATATCTGGAGGACTTCGCTTTCGTTCTACCCCCTAGCTTATCTAAACAGACGTTAAATACGGATAAATCGGATAGTTTAAGCATGTCCAATCCTATCGACTTGGCGACCCTGCCAGTAGAGACCCCAGTGGGTTCAAACGAAACTGACTTAGCTCACGGGGGGGACCAAGTGGGACATGACGTGACTATACCTCCAGACAGCCTCACCGGGATAGACCCCGGAGCGCTCCAGGATAAAGAAAGCGATCCAGGGATAGAACCCGACACACAACCAAGAGAAGAGTACCGCGCCCAGGAGATAGACCTCGGAGCGCGCCAGGAGAACAGATCTCCAACAAGCCCTGTCAGCACCCGATCACCTCCGTCAGTATCATCCCCCAGCGAGGCGGACCAGAGACTGGCGCAAGCCTTGATCGCCACGCTGACAGCCTCAACCGAAAGAGACCGACTCCAGGGTGAGCGCGACCGGCTTCAAGCAAAGACGCTTAGTGAGCGCGAACACTCTGCCACGGAAAGAGAGCGCCTCCACGCGCAACTTCAAGCGCAAGCCTTTAGTGAGCGCGAACACTCTGCAGCGGAACGAGAGCGCCTCCGGGCGCAACAATTAAGTGAGCGCGAACACTCTGCCGTGGAACGAGAGCGCCTCCAGGCTCAACAAATGAGCGAGCGCAAACAACGAGAGTGCCTCCAGGCGCAACAATTAAGCGAGCGCGAACACTCTGCAGCGGAACGAGAGCGCCTTCACGCGCAACTCCAAGTACAAGCCCTTAGTGAGCGCGAACACTCTGCAACTGAACGAGAGCGCCTCCAGGCGCAACAAAGGAGTGAGGACGACCGCATCAGACTGGAGGAGAGGCGCCTTCAGACGGAAGAGAACATCGAACGAGACCGCGCCAATGCACAGCACGACGCCGCCAATGCACAGCGCGAAGCAGAGCGCGACGCCGCCAATGCGCAGCGCGAAGCAGAGCGCGACCGGCTGCAGGCGCAGATGATAGAACAATTGATCGCCAGGGCGACACCCCCTCTCTCCGCACGGAGCTCCCAGAGATCATCACAACAAGGGTCTAGGGCACCTTCCCCTACCCGACAAAGCTACCCGGGACCCGGCCAACAGGAGGAACCTGTCTACGTCTCCGAGCCCCCTCCCCGACCGGTCCATACGAGACCCAGCCAACGGGAAGAACCGGCCTACGTCGCCGAGAGACTAACTAGAAGACTCCAGGACCTAGAAGAGGAAGAGGAGGAATATCAAGCCCACCAGCACAAACATACTTTGGACCAGGAGGCCCAGTACAGCCTCGACTTCAGCCCCGAGTCACTGCACTACAAACCCCCGACCCAACTCACGGGTGAGTTTGACGTACAGTCAGCACCGAGGAACAGCACCTGGGGACCCGGCCTATGGTACCCACCAAGTACTAACCCACGACCACACGTACGGGGAGACTCGCCCAGGAGGCCTCTTCCCCTACGCTCACCAATGTACCAGCCATCCATGGCATCGTACCTTGGCACACCGACGTTCCCAGACTTTACGCGTGAGGACAGAGCACAGTACACGGAATTACGCATGTGTTTGGAGACTATGATGTCCGATGTCCACGACGAGTCGTACAAATATGCCATCCTCCTCAAGCATCTCAAGGTGCCCAGAGCGCATAACATAGCGCTGGCATATTCCAACTCAAGCACCCCATACTCCGCGGCTCTGGTGGCCCTCGACCAGCGTTATGGACGCATATGGGATTATGTGATCCAAGAAATACAGGATATCGACCGCCTCCCCCCAGCCAAAGACAATAGAGCACTGGATGACCTCTCTATCAAGGTACAATCCCTCGTGGGGATGCTGGGGTCCCAAAAGGAGAAGGGGAGATATGAACTGTATGCAAATTCTAATGTGGAGCGAATACTGGAGAAGCTCCCTCCAGCCCGCCAAGAGCGTTTTCGGCGGCAGAGAGACCACCGTGACCCCAATGGCCCAGAGCCATCCCTCCGAGACCTGGCTGCTTTCCTCGCAAGGGAAGTTAGCAGTCTACGACTGGACACATTCGTGTGGAGTGGATCTAGCCCAAGAGATGGACCTCGGAGGTCGAACGATAACCGCCGGTCAGTGACAGTTATGCACCAGGCCGAGTCAGTGCCGCAGCACAAGAACCACAGCACCCCCCAGACCAAGGGGAAGTGGAAGATTGTATGCCAGTACTGTGAAAATGAACATTGGCTGTCTCAATGTGACACCTTCAAGAAGCTGACAGCTGACGAGGTGAGTCAGTGGATCAAAGCCAACCGCCGCTGCTTCCGCTGCGCGCGCAGCCATATGGCAGCTGAGTGCCGCCTAAAGAAAAGATGCAGCAAGTGCGACGGCGCCCACTTGGAGGTCCTACACGACAGCAACAAGAAGAAACCCGTACCCCCAAGCAGCTCGAGAGTGAACGTCATGTACATAGACCCTGCGAAGAGCGGGAGCTCCAGAGTGCTCTTGAAGGTGGTCCGAGTGCTCTTAAGCTACGAGGACAAGGTCATGGACACTTACGCCGTCCTAGACGATGGGTCAGAAAAGACTCTCCTCCTCGCATCCGCCGCAGCCCGGCTGGGTCTGCGGGGGAGCGAAGAAACAATGACAATCCGTACCATTAGAAGAGACCTGAAGACCATAAAGGGTGAAAATGTCTCCTTCACGATAGCAGCGGTCGGGCAGCCCGAGAAGCAGTATAGCATCACTAACGCCTTCACCAGCCACGACATAGGCCTGTCACAGTACACCTACCCCATCCCAAAGCTGATGGAGAAATACGTGCACCTACGTCAACTACCTATACCGCTCATCGACGACGCCACCCCGACCCTGCTCATAGGATCCGACCACGCACACCTCATCGTCCCAACGGACCGGGTCCACATCGGGCCCAGAGGCTGTCCAGCAGCGGTCGAGACCCGCCTGGGTTGGACACTACAAGGCCCCCTCTCCGGGTCTGCCAACCGACCGACAGCCACTCGCTGTCTCTACACGAGGATAAACGAAGAAGACACCACCCTCTTGCAGCACGTCGAGAGGCTATGGACATTAGACGCGATGCCCTTTAAGAATGAAAAGAAACTCGTTCGCTCAAAGGAAGACACTTATGCCATAGCCCTCCTCGAGCAGAAGACAAAGAGAGTCGAGGTCAATGGAGTGATGAGATACGCAACTCCACTCTTGAGGCGAGAGGGTATGCCCACCCTCCACGCCTCAAGAGAAGCGACAGAGCGATATCTACTGAACACCGAGCGGCGTCTAGCCAAAGACCCCACTCAAGCCACTGTGTACCGCGCTGAGATCGACAAGCTGATCACAGCGGGACACATAAAGAAAATTGACATTCAAGAGGCCGACCAGACGACTGAATCCTGGTACGTGCCCCACCACAAGGTCCACCACAACGGCAAGGATCGCATTGTATTCAACTGCAGCTACCAGATCGGACTACAGAATCTGAATAAAGAACTCTTGCCCGGCCCGACACTCGGCCCCTCTCTCCTCGGCGTACTACTACTACGTTTCCGCCAAGACAAGGTGGCCATCAGCGGCGACATCAAAGGGATGTTCCTGCAGGTGCGACTAGTGGAGGAGGACAAGCCCCTGCTGCGGTTCCTATGGAGAGAGAGGATCAAAGATGAGCAACCATCCATCTACCAATGGGAGGTCCTCCCCTTCGGCACCACATGCAGCCCATGCTGTGCTACGTTCGCACTTCAAAAACATGTGACAGAAGACCCTGAAGCTGACGAGGAGGTCAGACAAAGTGTAGAGAGGAGTTTCTACGTGGACAACTGTCTGCAAAGCGTCTCGACGCCAGAAGAAGCCGAAGCCCTCCTGCTCAAGCTCCGCGCCTCACTGATCAAAGGCGGCTTTGATCTCCGGCAGTGGGCCAGCAGTGACCCTCAAGTACTTCGCAGCCTCTCCCCAGAGACAAAGGCAGCAAGCAGCGAGACCTGGATGGCGACCACCCCAGGTGAAGCACAGGAAATGACATTGGGCCTAGTCTGGCGCTTCAAAACAGACTCGCTCCATTACAAATACACACCCCTGACCCCGGAGCAGGGAAGGTCGACCCCTCTACCGACCACCAGACGGAGCGTATACAGAACACTCGCAAGTCAATACGACCCGCTGGGGTGTATCCTACCTTACACCACTCGGGCAAAAATGATTGTACGAGAGCTGTGGGACAAGGAACAGGGCTGGGACGACCCCATACCCGACCACCTAGCTTCCACCTGGAGAGAGTGGGAGAGAGAACTCAGCTCGCTCCAAAATGTGAACATACGCCGGAGCTACTTCCCACCCACAGTGCGGCTGGAGACGTGCCAGATGGACCTGCACGTCTTCAGTGACGCCTCGGAAGTGGCCTACGGCTCGGTGGCCTACTTGCGGGCCCGAGAGGAGGGAGGAGAAATACACACAGCCTTCATCCTGGCTCGCTCAAGGATAGCCCCCCGCAAGCAACAATCGATCCCGCGTCTAGAGCTATGCGCAGCTCTGGTAGGCGCGCAACTCGCCACGTTAATCCAACGTGAACTCACCATCCCGGTGCAAAGAACAATCTTGTGGTCAGACTCTATGACCGTACTCACATGGATCCAGTCCGATTCTTGTAGATACAAGGTCTTCGTGGGAGTCAGAATCACAGAGATTCAAGACCTGGTAGGATCAGCGTGCTGGAGGTACGTGGACACGAAACAGAACCCAGCCGATGTCATCACACGGGGGATGTCCCTAGATGACCTCACACGTCACAATATCTACAGTGACGGTCCTGAGTTCCTCAAGCTCCCGGAGGAAGAGTGGCCTACCCCCACCCCACGGGAGGATAGTCAAGAGGAGGCAGAGATCAAGAAATCTATGTTCTGTGGGTTGACGCACATCCCAGTCCCCACTGACCCTAACATAGACGACTGCCTCACCTTTGAGAGTGCGCAGCTAAAAACATTCCTGTGGCACCACCCTGAGGTTCCCCCCACTACCGACATTGACGCATCGAACTACGCAGAGGCAGAACTCCTTCTGCTACAGCGAGCCCAAAGAGACTCGTTCCCCGATGAGCTACACTGCCTGCAGGGAACAAAGCCAATCCCGTCAGACAGCAGACTGCTCCACTTGGCCCCTGAGCGCGACACCCATGGCCTCATCAGAGTGGGTGGTCGTCTGAGACGGGCCCCGGACTTAACGGATGACGTCAAGTTTCCTATAGTCCTCAACAGCCGACACAAGGTCACTGAGCTCATCATAAAGAAATACGACGAGGATGTGCACCACGCTGGGGCAGAGAGAGTCTCCGCTGAGATCCGACGTTGTTATTGGATACTGCAAGGAAGAGAAGCAGTACGACGCTTCCAGCGGACCTGTCTAGACTGCCGCAAGTGGCGAGCACAGCCCAGTATACACATGATGGCCGACCTGCCTCACTGTCACACCCGACCCGTGGCGAGGCTGATAGAGTTGCCGAGGCTCCCTGACTCCCCTGATGACGATCATGACCCACTGACTTTGTAGATTGCCCTACCCCCCACAACAGACATTGAGCCGTTGACTGGACTATTAATCTGTCTCCTTTAACTAATTAGGTGCAGACTAATTAGGAGGCGGCTGTTGTGAAGGGCCAGATTAAACTGAGAATCTACCTTTAGTGTTTGATACATTCTGTATATTATTTATATATATACACGGAATATCCCTTTACCTGCGTTCAAACCAGAGTAATATTCGCTCTCCTTATTGGACAGCGCCCCTAGGCGCCAGCGCGCAGGCCCCCAACGGCAGGTTCAAAGACAAGTTCAGGCATGTCAGGACATGCCCGGAGACAGCGTATTGATACCAGACAAAGACTGCGGTTTGGGACTAGATAGTCACTTAAGTATATATACGGCGCAGGTGCGCAGAGTTGTTGTTCATCCCGAGTCAACGTGCAGTGAAGTGAGCAACCGTGCGTCTAACAGAGCGTTGAGAACCACGTGCGAATAGAATAGTAAAGTGTCAGAGTTTAATGCAGTAACGTCGAGTTCGACCTAATCTAATGTGAAGTAAATAGTCGTTCATTTATTGTATATCGTGCGGCCACAGTCCGTTCGTGTGTAGCATTACCCAGCGGTTCATCGTGTCTTTAGCTAGTGTACTTAGCCAGGGTGTGTGGCCTAAATACGTCGCCCACACCCGAGGAGTCCTAGGCGGAGAACCGTTGGACATGTACACAGGAGAATCGGCGTTGGCGATTGCAGAACCATTACTGGTTGGATTATATTGATTTGGAACGTGTTACCCGGAGAAGAGCATCGTTGATTTCCACTATCGTTTGGGATTCAACCTCATGAGGATTACAACTCGGGCTGGCCTCGTGGACGGAGGCTGGCTAACTGTCATCAATGCTATCGAGCATTTGGATTACAATTATTGCTTTGCTGCTGATCAAGGGATTTACAAGGACCGACTCCTGTACCTGGAGTCTCTTTATTCCTCATTGAATCAGACTGAGTACCCGAACATTCCTCTACCCTCCAGGCCTTACACCCCCGGAGGGAACCCATTGTCTCCAGGCGGTACCAGTGTTGCCTTATATAGTTGCTATTATACGACAGGTGGTGTCAACTTAGACCCATCGTAGGATTCCTGCTATTCTTAGTGACTCATGCTATTGACTGACTTTACGCATATTCTTCGCCATACAAGCGCGACCCTAATTCTCATTCTGTAACCTAATGTTGCATAATAATAATAAAATACCCTCAAATACTATTTCTTTGTCAATGCCGTGTTCTTGTGGGTGTTCACCATCTATATTTGATGTACTGTCTGGCCAGTAATTAAAGTACATAACTAGCAGTGGTTTAATCTATCACAATCTTTAATACAGTCAGGGTTTTGTAACCCCTCAGTTACACCGAACCAGCTGGAGAGAGTTCATGAATGACATATGCTCCCCAAAGAGCAAAAGGGTTTAAGGCGAGACAGCACCCCAAAAATTGCCTTTTTGCGACGATATTGAGATTGTTATATTACATGTCTTCTATGAAACTAGTGACAATAAAATGTCAATAACACACATTTAGTTGTTTATTTGACTTCATTTTGCCTGATTGCAACCATAAATGTGCACATATTTAATGAGGAAGTGCCTCATTTGCATATATAAACATTCTGAAAACTTGCAATATATTTTTTCTTAGTTTATATGTACATAACAAACTGGGAAAGTATCATAGTGATATCTATTCAAATTTGTATTTGCCTATTAGAGGGTACTACACTTACTACACTGTTTGTAGCCTGTGTGTAGTTGAACTACATGTGTGTTCAATTCAATAACATCATTATTATTATTATTCAGTTATCAGGCATGTGTTTAGGTTGTCTATTACTAATGGTTTGATTGGGTGTTGTGTTTGTAAATAGCTGTTTCAACAAAAAAAATTATGCCATTTTACAATACAACACTTTGAGGTTGTTTTCTGAAAAACTAGTTTTTATGCATTTTACTTACACATAAAGAGTCGGAACTCCATTTTCCTAGTACCTACACACACCAAACTTTCCAGATTTCTTCCCATCCATATTATGCTTCTTTCTATAGAAAGGTTTGTTGATATATATCATTCATAGCCGGGTTTATAGTACATTTTATACCAAAACTAGGCGAAAAATAGTTTTTTTTATGACAGTAGACAGTATTTCCTGATGTATGGGCTGATAAGAGGACGTAGCCACAAAGTCTTTCTAAACAAAGTTTCGTTTTGAATGTATCAACAAAATGAAACCAAGTTTTTTAATCTGGCACTATCCATTTTGGTGATGCAAGTCTTGGCGATACATGCAAATATGTGCATATTTAATGAGGAAAGTGCCTCATTTGCATATATAAACATTCAGAAAACTTGTAATATATTTTTTCTTAGTTTATATGTACATAACAAACTGGGAAAGTTTCATAGTGATATCTATTCAAGTATTTTCTTCCCTATTAGGGGGTACTGTCTCACCTTAAAGGGGACATGCATTGCTATTCCTAGCACTATTTGGGCACTTTACACAATTCCTTTGAGTCTATGGAACACCTCTGTAAGGTTTTATAAAAAAAATATTAATTGTTTTATATTTCTAATCAAGTACTCAAAAGCATCATTTTTCTCACTTTGGATTTCAGGCTGTGTTGGCCTGGCTCCGCCCATAAGCACTTTGAGTGACAGTCATCCACACAGTCTGCGACTGGCACAGAGAGAGATAGAGAGAGACTGAGGGGGATACTAATTAATTTTGCCACAGGGGTACATAATCCCACGGGACAATGCATTGGTAACTTGTTTCAAATGACAATATATACCCCTGTGATTATTATTGTACGGATCGGAATACGGGCGTGCACGTGGGAGCATGCACAAAGATATTACAGTGATATGCTGCTCCCGAATCCGACTGCCTGCGAGAGAGAGAGAGATAGAGAGAGAGAGAGAGAGAGAGAGAGAGAGAGAGAGAGAGAGAGAGAGAGAGAGAGAGAGAGAGAGAGAGAAGGGGAGCACTGTGTAAACAAACGCTGCGTGTGTGAGATAAGACAGGTCACCTTCTCTATCTCTCTCTCCCTCTCTCTCGCTCGCTCGCTCTGCCTCTCCCGTTTGAGGAAGTGTCGGGTTTCACTGTGCGCTACAACCATAGAGGGGGCGTTAGTTATGCAAATCAATGCTATGTCGACGTCACAGAAACCGTCAAATCAGAACAGTTTAGTTGAGTGAGGGAAGATCTCGTGAACTCGAGACTAGACTGATGAGTCAATATGGTAATTAGAGACACAGACCCATTGATACTAACTCCTATTACTATAAAACAATGGTAAATACTGAAAAAAGCCATTTATAATGCATGTCCCCTTTAAGTAATACAGAAACAGAACCAGCTTTCCTTTGATTAGTAGGAAGATAGTTGTCGAAGCCGTTTTCTTATCAGTCTTGGACTATGGTGATGTCATTAATAGGCATGTTGTGGCCTCAACCCTTAAATCCATGGACTCTGCATCTCACTCTGCCCTCAGATTCATCACTAATGATAGATACAGTATGACACTCATCACTGTGTCCTTTATGGGAAGGTTGTTTGATTCTCTCTGACAGAGAGTGTTTGTTCATATATTCTATATCATAGAATATTTTCATATCACTATATATTCCATACATATAACATACATCTCGTACATTCTCAATATCTTAAAAAACACAAAAAGGCCCCAACCACAAATACAAAACTAACTAAATCAATAACTCAACTGAAATTTCATTATTCATAACAAAATTGTTCTACTTTATCTTAAAAGTAAATTTGTTGCTGATAATCATTATCTTCACAGGTATACAATTCCAGTATCCAGCATACATCGCATATCAATATACATTCTATAACATACATTGCATATCACTATATATTATATAACATACATCTCATATCACTATAAATTATATAACATACATCTCACATCACTATAAAATATATAACATACATCTCACATCACTATAAATTATATAACATACATTTCATATCACTATATTTTCTATAGCATACATCTCAAAACACTATATATTCCATAGCATACATCTCAAAACACTATACATTCCATAGCATACATCTTATATTAAAGAGACAGAGACCCATCTGATTTATTAGTAATGTTAAAGGAAATGTATTTATATCCTTCCATCATCTCCCCGTCTTTCAATTATCCTTGATTTTCTCCTCCCTGCCTCGTCCCCTCTTCTCCTCCTCTAAAGCTCCATCCATCCTTCTCTACTATCCTCATCTCCTCTCCTTTCTCCTCTCTGTCGTTATCTCTCCACTCATCTGTGGCCTAGCTCACTGCATTCTGGCATTGCGTTTGTCATCCTGCTATGATGGATGGGGGGATGGACACCTGGTTGCCACGGTAATTTGATGGATGGTTTAGCAAGTAGCTCCAGTGACATACACGCATGCACACACACACACACACACACACAAGCACACAGACGCACAAAAAGCCAAACTCACACACATAAACAAGTGGGAAGCACAAGGACACACTCACACATACGTGCACACACGCACACATATTCATATTATATAATATTAAGACGTTGACATTGGGCCTCATGCAAGAATGGTGTGCCATGTGCATACCCACTCATAACACCACATCTGGCCTTACTTGGTATTGTTGGACTAGTAATGGCTCTCTTTAAGAACAGGTGGCATTAATCATTCAGCCTCCATGTGTAACAACATCCTGAATCTGACACATATTTCTCAAAGCAGTACAACACCAATATAACACGTCCCCTAGACATCTAACTCTAAGCATAACCTCTTTGCATCGGACAGGTAAGAGTTATATAATGGCCCTCACTTACTAAGAGCATGACAGAATGATTGTACCGCTAGGTTACCTTTGGTGGAATAATGTCACACACATGGTCTGTCTCCCATCAACATGGTTCAATTAGCATAATCATTCCCGTTTTACAATTGCCAAGGCACTTGTAAAAATTATTCAATATAGCTTTATATTCGCTTGTATCATACATTTCAGAATTCAGTGGTGATTTAAAAGCAGAAGCAGTGAGCGGAGCTGCCATTGTGATTACATAACGACAGAACGTTTGACCCCACTGCCCACATGTTTTTGTGGGCGCAAATATTCAGAGCTTTGTTCTTAAACAGTGACGAGAAATGGTGCTCAGGCCAGCCCTAGCGTGTACATGTGAAGGTGTCCCTGTCTCCCGCTTTATGTGTGTCCTGTGTGTGTGTGTGTGTGTGTGTGTGTGTGTGTGTGTGTGTGTGTGTGTGTGTGTGTGTGTGTGTGTGTGTGTGTGTGTGTGTGTGTGTGTGTGTGTGTGTGTGTGTGTGTGTGTGTGTGTGTGTGTGTGTGTGTGTGTGTGTGTGTGTCTGTATATGCAGCATGTCTGTGTCCTTGGGTTATGGCAGAGAAGATGGATGAGCAGTAATTATACTGATAAAGACATATGACTGGAGAGAGGAGAAGAGAAGAGAATAGAATAGAGAAGAAAAGAGGAGGGGAGGAGAAGAGAAGAGAGGAGAAGAGAGGAGAAGAGAGGAGATAAGGGGAGAATAGAGGAGAGGAGAAGAGGAGATAAGAAGAGAGGAAGAGAGGAGATGAGGGAAGAGAAGAGGGAAGAGAAGAAGAGAGGTGAGGAGGAGGGGGAAGAGGAGAGGAGGGGAGAGGAGATAAGATGAGAAGAGGGGAGAGAGAAGATGAATTGGTTGTAATTATACTAATAGCAAAATGATTGAAGGAGAGGAGAGGAGGAGGGAGTGTTGAACACGCGTGTGTGTGTGTGTGTGTGTGTGTGTGTGTGTGTGTGTGTGTGTGTGTGTGTGTGTATGTATGTGTGTGTGTGTGTGTGTGTGTGTGTGTGTGTGTGTGTGTGTGTGTGTGTGTGTGTGTGTGTGTGTGTGTGTGTGTGTGTGTGTGTGTGTGTGTGTGTGTGTGTGTGTGTGTGTGTGTGTACGTGTACATGTAGGACAGAGATACGCGGATGTTGTAATGATAGGTGACTCCACAACATTGAACAGGATGTTATGACATCATCAACACATCTGAAGTGGACAGACTATAGAATCATCTTAATCCACAAGATTTACAAGGGTTAAAAAACAAGGGTTAATCCATAAAAACGCCTCACTCATTACACTATTGGATTAGGAACCGTAATCAATGACATCCTCCTTTTGCATTCTGTATTATCAAAGTCTCACCTGTCCAGCTCTGTGACTAACATGCACAATATAAACATGTGCAATACCTTGGCGGTTACAGAACAAATGATTGACCAAACGTTTCATTCTGGAGGCTAGAATAACCTTATATCCCTGTTCCTCAAATTGTTCAGTTCAGTCTAGAATAGTTAACTCTGAGAGAGTAATTGTGAGAAGCAGAGAGACCAGGCGCTCCCTGTGGGTTCAACTCATCTTGACCACCAGTCTGAAGGGGCTCAGATTATGTTAGTACCATCTGGTGTGGATGGAGGTTTGTCAGTCCAGTCTGAAGACATATAGGAATGGGGGTCTCTGGTCACATGACCGTCTACTGATAGCTGCAGGGGAGGCAAAGGGCACCAATACCCTCAAGGCAAAGGACATAGTGTTACCTTATAAGGGCATCTTAAAGGAATACCACAACTCATCTAACATCTGTGGAAGTATAGTTTATAGTCTTAACCTCTTAAACCATAGCCATATTTTCAGAAAATCCGACATAAAAGTACATAGTACCAAGTAAATGATTGCTCCACTTCTACAAGGTCCATTTGCATGGTCTTGGTATCTAGGGACATTTATGGACCTCAGAGAATTATGTATTCCCAGTGTCAATCAATTATTATAAACTTTTTTTTTCATATTTGACAGTAAATAACACCATGCTTAAAGGATTTCTATTTCTATGCATTGTTTATACATTGTATTTTATGGCAATAAAGTTCAGGTTTGTTCGACCTGTGATATATTTTTTAATGAAAATATATATAATCACGAAAATAACGTTCTATCGATTCCTAGGGTTAAAAAGAAATCCGCCGGCCACAGAGCCTTTGTTTACCGCGCTCCCTACCTGTGGAACAAATTAACTGCCGTCGTCAGGGGCGCCTGCTCTGTCGAAGCTTTTAAATCCCTGCTTAAGACCCATCTTTTCTCTCTCTCCTTCAACCTACCCTGATCTCACCTGGTCGGGGACTGACCTTTAGATTAATCTGTCTAGTTTAGTTAGGATGTCTATTTTCTCCCATGTCTGCTTTTCTGCAGCACTACAAACATGGGAACTCTCTAACCGCTGTCCCATCCCCCCCCCATCTCTCCGAGTGCCTGTCTCGTAGTGCTGACCAAGGTGATGGATGCCTCGGGGTCTTGGCCAAGATTGCAGTGACTGCTCTACATGCACCACGAGGCCATGGATCAGCTCCTTACCATCTTCTGTCCGTGGTCTGTCAACATGGTTTGTGGTCTGTCAACGTGGTTTCATTGCTGGGTTAAGTACTTCTATTCTATTCACATAATATGCTTACTTCATATATCTATTCTATTCACATATATGCTTACCACTTGTATCTATTGCTATGTCCGCCCACTACAATCACGCGAGCTGTCTAACGCCTGTCCCGTATCCCTGTCTCCCTGTGAGTTGCTGTCCCGGAGTGTTGACGGAGTGTCGGAAGTCCCGTGATGAAGACCGGGAGGATGCGACACTCTCTGCGTGCCCTCCTGTCTCCCTGTCTCCGGCGGTCTCGTAGTGGTGACCGGAGTGCTGGACGTCCCGCGATGATGTCGGGGAGGTTGCGACCCTCTCTGCGCCGCCCCTGTGCCTCAAATAGATTCGCTATCAGCTCTATCTTTAATCTTTCAAAATGTTCAGTTGCTATCGCTATCAGCTCTATCTTTAATTTTTCAAAATGTGCAGTTGCTATTGAATGCACTCATCTGTGTTTCACTACACACATGAGTGCATGCTTACCAACTGTCAGTCTGCAACACTACTATCACCGACATCTAAGAAGGGAGATCGCCCCTTGAATGGCCCTTCTAAGGTTTCTCTCCTCCACACTGCCTGTGGTGCATGTTTCCCTATTGTTAGGTTTTAGTGAGTTTTTCCTTACCTTCGCGTGGGGTATGTCTGGGAGTGTTTGCATTCATTCATTTATTTGCATTTATTTTAAATTTGTTGGACCTTATGGTGTTCTTGTTTTGTTCTTGACTTATTGTTATGTTTCTTCTTGACTTGTTTAAAGAAGACGTGTCCGGCCCATGGGGACATTAACGTGTGTTGTCGGGCCTTACAAATAAATTTGATTTGATTTAAAATAATTTTCACGTCAAGCAGCTCCAGCTTACACAACGGCTGCCGGCTGGCGTGAGCTGGGTAGTGTAGTTTTACAAAATGAATATGTTCATCGAAAGCCCTGGGTCTCCTCTGTTTTAGGACTACAAACTTGAATGGCGGCGTAATTTATTCCTGTCTATATCATCCTGTTTCCGATCCAATGCGCTGAGATTTCTATAAATCATATTTCGCCAATAACTCTTAAAATCCTTGGTAAACAAATAAATATACACTTTAATTGCTGCTTGCACATAACAGAGTATAGAGAGAGGGCTCTATAGCACCTGGCCGTGGATCATTTGGTACCGGGACGCAAAGAAAGACTTGAAAAAGTTGAACCTGTTGACGTTTGCGGCCCGTGCACGAGCGAGTGCACACATTGCGGCACTTTGCCCTTGACTGTCGGCCTAGCGCTGTATTTTTGCCGATCAACCTACACACTGTTGGAAAGATAAAATGGCTGCCGTTTGATTGACACCCTACTCAACCTATTACGTGCTCGGGTTACAAGGCTGAACAACCAACGAGCGTCGGTTTCGGACAAGTGACCATATCCGATTTCGGCTAATCCTGAACGGAACAGTCACATCTGAGGGTGAAAATTATTGACCATTTTTGTAGCCAATGAAATTCTGGAGCTAATGATATATTACATGAGGGCTGACTTCTACGGTAAAGGGAGAGAAGAAGACGAAGAAGTAGTTTGTTTGGAGAATTTCTCACTCGCTGTCCAAATGAATGAGCGGTCTGCCATTTTGGACGAATTATTACCGATAAAGGATTACAAAAACATCTGTAAAACACTAATTTGCGTGGGATTGTTATAAACGTTGGACCTGTACTGTAGATAAGACTTCAGTCTATAGAACCGTTATGTTTTCCAGCTCCTACCTCTCAGCTGGAATTCAAAAACAGGCATCTGGCAACAAGTAAACACAACGTTTACGTCAGTGTGTTCAAGTTCAAACCTCTAACTCCATTACTCTAGCACTCATTAGTAATTCTTCTCCTGTTGTGGAAGAAAGTTCAGAATGTGTCCTTTCAAAAGAGACCAGACTCATGCATGTACTATAAGTGGTTCAAGTAATAAATAGCTAATTACTTTGGGTATGCAATCGTCAGTCTTTTAATGTAAATGTGGCCTCATCATAAGGGGTTCAAATTAAATGTCTTCCGGGTATTTTATTTTGAAAAGTTGACACTTCCGCCCGCGTACTTGACTCTGACGCAGGTTTTTAATAAAGGCTGGCTGGCAGTGCGCATAAGAGGCATATAATAAAGGCATAACTGACTATTGAATTTCTCTAACAAATGCATCTATTTCAGCTGCTTGCTCATAACAGAGTAGATAGGCGCAGAAAAGTGGCTCCGTCACTGACTGAGGGTAGGCGCACACACAATACACACGTACCACGGAGCGACTGTTAACAGTCTCTCACATCATAATAACAAAGCCAAAGCTTGATTTAATGGACTATGTTACTATATAACAAAGCTTCATTTAATGGACTATGTTACTATATAACACAGCTCGATATAATGGCCTATGTTACTAACAAAGCTTGATATAATAATGGACTACAGTATGTTACTATATAACAAAGTGTAGAAATGAATATCACTGTAGGTTAACCTATAAGTAGAACACTTAGACACCACAGCTCTGGGACTAGAGTCAATTCCGTATAGGTTTCTACAAAAAATAGAAGGTCTGTAATCATGTGTGCTCCCTGAGGTGAAGCATTCTTATTGTATAATGTTTTACAACATCTCGGTATATCACAATGCGTCTCAGCTGGTGAGAATGAGATGAGAATCCACTGGCCACCTGCCCTGGTAATAACTCCCATGTCTTCCTGTGAAATAAGGTCATGTGAGATATTGTCAGCGACCTCTGCTCCTAACACACTGTGCCTGTACTGTCACAGGCGAGGTCAGACAGGTTATCTCAGACTAATGACCCTCTATGGGCTATGCTGACACTTGAGCAACAGATAAGGTTACACTGAGTCTGGCTGAGTAAATGAACCAGTATCATCCGTTCATCATATCATCCTATGGGAATCTGTGATATGAAGAAATAGCACCTGGATAGATTATTCTGCTGTGTGTCTAGCATCCAGAATGAACACACTGATATTCATAATTTTGAGGGGAAACAACAGCTGACCATAAGACATAGACCCTAGAGGTCAGGCACGTGCACACATAGAGGCCAAGGGGTGCCTGAGCACCTGCCTTTTTGAGCCTCATCAAAAAAGTGCCTTTTTTTTTTTTTTTTTTTTTTTTAACGCATATAGACTGCCCTTCCAACTGAAAAATGTCAGGATAGAATCTAAATATTAGGCAAAGAGAGAGAGATGCCCCATATTCCATTGCAGTTTGCACGGCCTCCTCAGCGTGCCTCTCCGCGGACCTATATATTTTATGCATAGCGTGGGTGGTGATGATGATGATGATGATAGAAACCGCTGTTGAATGCTGGTATTACACTCATTGAGGGACACGAAGAAGTCAAGTCCGATGGGATTTGGGAATCTCAAATACAAATCGGGATTGGAATAAAAAATGCATTTATATTAAACAATACAGAATATACAGCACTTCTTGGGGTCTGTAGGGTAATCACTTATTCCCTCCCCCCTGAACATTTATGGAGATGTATGGGCCTTTTAAGTCAGTGATAAAAGTGTCTTTCAAGGATAAGTGAGCTCCTGCACCGATTATTATAGTTCAATATTCAATATTTGATCACCAAAACCCCCCAAAAAGCATAAAAAGGGGGCCCCCGCCCGAAAAGGGCCCTTAAAATCGTGCTCGCGCGCTACGCGCGCTCGTTAATATATACACACAAGTGTAGTGCCCTTTTCAGCCTTTGAGCACCTGCCCCTCTAAAGTCCTGTGCACGTCCCTGCTAGAGGTGCAGACCCTTGATCACTGACCCTGTGTGTAAAATGCCTCTCCTGTGGTCATTGTTGTGGAGTGAATGACGCTACATTATTGATACATTATGGATAAAGCTTATATCATTATATGATGGGTTTATAGATGTTTATAGGTGTCTAGGTGTGTTTATAATATATCTTACCGTAACGCCACTCTCTGTTTGTGTCTCTTTATAAGTGAAGTTGCACACGGCCCACGCCAGGTAGTACGTTGACATGCGAGGTGTCCGGGCGAATTTGTTGGTCAACCAGCCGTCCTCCTCGGCCAACGAGCTGCTCTCCACGGGCATGTTGGAGAGAGAGATGTACTCGGCATCGTGACGGAGAGAGAGAGAGAACGTGGCTTTGTAGATCGGCTCGTCAAAACAAGGAAACGCCTTCCTGGCATGGATAGGACTGAACTGAGTCACTGCCAGGAAACTAGAGAGAGAGAGAGAGAGAGAGAGAGAGAGAGAGAGAGAGAGAGAGAGAGAGAGAGAGAGAGAGAGAGAGAGAGAGAGAGAGAGAGAGAGAGAGAAGATAGAGACATAGAGACATAAACAGAGAGAGACAGAGAGACAGACATAGAGAGACAGGGGATGGAGAGAGAGGGAGAGAGAGAGACGGAGGGGATGTAGAGAAGGATGGGACAGAGAGATAAAGATTAATTAATTGCTTATGTATTATGTAGGATTTCAACATCAATATATCATCCCTGGCAGGATCACCACAGCCCCCTGAAGAGACATCAGAATGGATGATAATATCCATATTGTGTAACAAGTCAGTTGGTAGCCTCTATACATAGTGTCCTGGCCTCCTGCCATTCTCAATTAGGGGCCGATATGTTGGAGCCAGAATGCCGTTCTGTTTATTTTGTTTTATTTTAACTCACAGTGCCGATGTGTGGGGTGGTTACCCATTTATACGGATCAGTGGGTGACGAGCCCCAGGTGTGCAAGGGTAATAGTCAAACAGTTTTGACCGTGTCGTGTTGATGTGCTGTGTATAGGTCGGCGTTCAGTGTTATTTGTAAAAAGAGTTTTCGTATATATTTTTGGTTGATAATAGTAAAAAAAAAAATATTGGCATATCCGAAATTATACGAGCACTCTGGACATTGAATTATTCAAGCATGCGTCTAACTCAACTCAACCCACTTGCCCCTCGCAGTAGGCTTATAGGTAAAGGCTCTACACATAGTGTATTCATATTGTGTGACAAGTTCAATGATAGCCTCTATAGTGTATTTATATTGCGTGACAAGTTCAATGGTAGGCTCTATAGTGTATTCATATATTGTGTAACACGTCCGTTGCTAGCCTCTATAGTGTATTTCATTTAATTTCATTTCAAACCTTTATTTAAACTCAAAAGGCAACTGAGGTTTCCCTCATTTACAGTCACGTTGAGTGTACATACAGAGTTACGCAAAAAAGGCATATAAATAACAGATTATAAAATCATAACAATAAGACAAGGATAAGGATAGTAAGTAAGGATACCAATCAATTAAAACATGTACAACTTGATTGACAATGGTTGGAGATCAAGGTTTTAAACTCTACAACAGAGGGGATAATCTCAAGCTTTAAGGACTGTTGCGAGTTCATTCCATGAGCTTGGGCTAGGCTAGGGGCATCATAGCAAAATGCAGCTTTACCATTTTCAGAGGAAACTTGAGGGAACTTAAGGACCAGCCAGTCACTAGAACGGGTTCCATATGTACCAAAATTCCATTCCAATAATGATGTAGTATAAGAAGGTAGCTACCACCAATGAACAATTACCCGTGATGAATCTGAGGGCAGACTGATATACAGAGTCCAAGGATTTAAGGTTTGAGGCCGCAGCATGCCTATAAATCACATCACCATAGTCCAGGGCCCTCATTCATCAATAGTGTGCGTAGAACATTTCTATTTCCACACGTAAGCACGGAATGTAGAACTAGTGTACGCACAGGGAAGTCGGGATTCATCACACGGTGCGTAAGCAGGCTCTATGCTCCTCCGTGTTGATGAATACCACTTTGTTCTACCGTCAATGCTCGTGCATGATTATCCATATATGGTCATGAAAATGAGGAAACACCCCCCAATGGGATGTGAAATAATGGACTGACCCGAGCGGGACTCTGAGAAACTCCACGGAGAATTCACTGCTGTCGAACCAAGAAGACACTATCGCGTATTATGGGATAAATAAAAGGCGGATTTGTAAACGGTGATTTCGGTCAGATATCAACGGCTCCCTAAGACCATTGCTGCAATTCTGCCTGGACAGCTCAAAATACTAATAAAGACCGTTCGTTGACCACTGTTTGGCGTTGGTTGTGTGTCATCATAACCGTGCTGTAATATGAATGCCTTTATTAGTTGTGTTCGATTGGCTATATGATTTTTAGAGGCATCTATTTTGTTGTCGGCTAATAAAGACCACGCTGGAATATGACTGCCTTTTCCCGTGTTGTTTGATTAATACACAGGGATTAAAGTTCTCCTCAATTCTATTCCAAATCGCGATGGATCTCCCGTCAATTTTCTACCTGCTGCATATGATTTCTAGAGGCATACTACAATCTATTTTGATGTCAGTATTGGGTAGCCTATATAAACAATATAATACGAGAGCATATACAAGAACAATGAATCTCACTGCATGTATGATGTAGCCGCCTTTCAATACATGAACTTGAATTCCATCATGTTTGTGTGCGGGACTCACAAGGCTGTTGTCACAATGGGTGGTACCGGTGTACAGTAATAATAACAGTCCACACAATATCACGATCCATGCCATAGCCTATGTTCTATTAGGACATGATCTGTGACGACAAGTGTTCTAGAATGTTTGATTAAGATATCATACTCTGACAGCATGCCTATGAGCAACAAAAACGCGAACTTGAATCCCATCATATAGTCTGTCCACTATCTGCATGGTGTCATTGCAATGCGTTTTCTATTCTTTCTTATACAGTAAAAAGGGGGAAGAACACTATATTCATATGACTTATTCTGCTTACAGCTTCGAAATTCCACTTGTTTCGTTTAACGTAAAGCCTTTTAAATATAATCAAAACGTTCCCGTGTTTCGGCGGTCTGTGCGCAAAATAATAACGAGTTGAGCTTTATGATTTATGATGAATTGAAAATGGGGGACCCTGATGTAAACAAGACGGAAGTTGGTCTGCATCCCCAATTAACAATTGTATGTACTGAGCTGTACTGTACTGTACCCATTCTGCAATCTGTTAATACACTTTTCAATCAATCAATCAATCAAGCTACGCGGAGCGCAGTCAGTCAGTAGCCTACACCCCGTATATTCCGATAACGCTATATAAACCATGCTGCATTCATTCTGAGAGAAAGATCTATTATTCCAAATGCTATTTATAGGGTTTTGACCATAATTACACTACTGTTGCTATTTTACAATGAACTATAATGAACTACGGTTCGTACAGAACATGCCAGTGTTATTATGCACAGAAGCTCATTTCCTTGTTGTAATAATATATTCTACCACTGGGCGCCAGGTAAGTGTGGTCTGACCTGTGCGTAGATGTAAGCACGGAGTCAAGTTCAAATCGAAATTGATGAATCCCACTCTTTGCTTAGAAATGATCGTACGCCCTGGGCCCTCATTCATCAACGTGTTCTACGCACAGATCTGTGCTTACCCTGTGCGTACGATCATTTCTAAGCAAAGAGTGGGATTCATCAATTTCGTTTTGAACTTGACTCCGTGCTTACATCTACGCACAGTTCAGACCTGGCGTACCTAGCGCCCAGTGGTAGAATATATTATTACAACAAGGAAATGAGCTTCTGTGCATAATAACACTGGCATGTTCTGTACGAACCATAGTTCATTATAGTTCATTGTAAAATAGCAACAGTAGTGTAATTATGGTCAAAACCCTATAAATAGCATTTGGAATAATAGATCTTTCTCTCAGAATGAATGCAGCATGGTTTATATAGCGTTATCGGAATATACGGGGTGTAGGCTACTGACTGACTGCGCTCCGCGTAGCTTGATTGATTGATTGATTGAAAAGTTTATTAACAGATTGCAGAATGGGTACAGTACAGTACAGCTCAGTACATACAATTGTTAATTGGGGATGCAGACCAACTTTCGTCTTGTTTACATCAGGGTCCCCCATTTTCAATTCATCATAAATCATAAAGCTCAACTCGTTATTATTTTGCGCACAGACCGCCGAAACACGGGAACGTTTTGATTATATTTAAAAGGCTTTACGTTAAACGAAACAAGTGGAATTTCGAAGCTGTAAGCAGAATAAGTCATATGAATATAGTGTTCTTCCCCCTTTTTACTGTATAAGAAAGAATAGAAAACGCATTGCAATGACACCATGCAGATAGTGGACAGACTATATGATGGGATTCAAGTTCGCGTTTTTGTTGCTCATAGGCATGCTGTCAGAGTATGATATCTTAATCAAACATTCTAGAACATTTGTCGTCACAGATCATGTCCTAATAGAACATAGGCTATGGCATGGATCGTGATATTGTGTGGACTGTTATTATTACTGTACACCGGTACCACCCATTGTGACAACAGCCTTGTGAGTCCCGCACACAAACATGATGGAATTCAAGTTCATGTATTTGAAAGGCAGGCTACATCATACATGCAGTGAGATTCATTGTTCTTGTATATGCTCTCGTATTATATTGTTTATATAGGCTACCCAATACTGACATCAAAATAGATTGTAGTATGCCTCTAGAAATCATATGCAGCAGGTAGAAAATTGACGGGAGATCCATCGCGATTTGGAATAGAATTGAGGAGAACTTTAATCCCTGTGTATTAATCAAACAACACGGGAAAAGGCAGTCATATTCCAGCGCGGTCTTTATTAGCCGACAACAAAATAGATGCCTCTAAAAATCATATAGCCAATCGAACACAACTAATAAAGGCATTCATATTACAGCACGGTTATAATGACACACAACCAATGCCAAAGAGTGGTCAACGAACGGTCTTTATTAGTATTTTGAGCTGTCCAGGCAGAATTGCAGCAATGGTCTTAGGGAGCCGTTGATATCTGACATCACCGTTTACAAATCCGCCTTTTATTTATCCCATAATACGCGATAGTGTCTTCTTGGTTCGACAGCAGTGAATTCTCCGTGGAGTTTCTCAGAGTCCCGCTCGGGTCAGTCCATTATTTCACATCCCATGGGGGGTGTTTCCTCATTTTCATGACCATATATGGATAATCATGCACGAGCATTGACGGTAGAACAAAGTGGTATTCATCAACACGGAGGAGCATAGAGCCTGCGTACGCACCGTGTGATGAATCCCGACTTCCCTGTGCGTACACTAGTTCTACATTCCGTGCTTACGTGTGGAAATAGAAATGTTCTACGCACACTATTGATGAATGAGGGCCCAGGACTGACTAATAAGAAAACTGCTTCGACAACCCTCTTCCTACTAATTAAATCGCGGTACTAATAGCGGTAATCAAATTAAAGCTGGTTCTGTTAAATGTATAGGAAGCCAATTTTCTGTCGCAACTTGGAGGCAAGGTTGTCCACATGGAATCTAAATGTAAATTTATCATCAAGCCTGTTACGTGCCAGGCTGTTTGCCACAGTCTCCTGTGTTGCAGCAATCAGCTGCTAATTGGGAAGCTGCCTGTCTGGGCTCAAAAGGCCCTCCCCCGCCCCACACATGCTGCCACACTTAGGGTGACCAGGTGTCCCCCTTTTGGTTGTACTGTCCCACCATTTGACCGAACGTCCCACATATTGAGAGGATGTCCCTCTTTTTGAAGCAAAAAAAAAACATTGGTCTCGGTGAAGACCATGTTATTCTAATAAAAAAAATTACATTATCTATCTGTCCCACTTTGTCCCACCAAAATC